>NC_041385.1:315537205-315539925 GCF_002162155.2 Triticum dicoccoides | reverse complement strand
GTTTGACTCTCTCTCTCTCGACCATCAATTTCATTCGTGCTGAGCCTCTTCAGTCTTCCCTCAATTATTTCAACCGGTGAATTCTCGTTTTGTTCGACATTCTTCATCTCTTTTCTTCTTCGGTGAACTCAATTCAAGTTTTTCGGTGTTGATCTTATTCTTTTCCTCGGCTCAAATGTTTTCCCTTGCTCGTTCGCCTCTCGCCAGTTTATCTTTTCGGAGTGCTCAAGACATCTCAAGAGATCCGTCTGTGTTCAAATTAATTTGAGGGTGTCACCTCATTCAAATATTTCATTTGTTCCGGTGCATCATCTGTCTGTTCAACAACCCTTTCCAACGGCGTTTTCTTTTAGTGGGCCCTAACCCACAGGTCTTTTCCCAGGATCTTACCTGACTCTTCTAATTCAACCAGAGTTATTCTCAATTATTTTCAAGTGTGACGTAAGAATGGATCCCATCAGTCACATGCCTTTCCAAGATCGATTTCAAATCATTTCATTGTTGGCTCAACCCCTTCGCTTTTCATTCTTCCGGAGTATCTCAGTAATTTTGGTGGTGTTTCTCGTCGTCATTTAAAGACCGAAGAAGAGTTTTTCCTCTAAATCTTGCCCGTTCTCCCGAAGATTCGTGGTTCTAGCTTCATGTTATCCTCTCAAATTATTCCATTTGTCAAATATTTCTTTTTCTCACCTATCCGGAGTATTTCAGGAGTTGATTTCTATTTTGCTTCACCGGAGGCCATCATTCCAGTTATCGTTCTCTAATTATCCCGGTGCTTCATTCAAGAGTTCTTTAATCAGCTCATGATCTCTTTGTTCTTTTGCATCTAAATCCCCTCTAGCATATTGGTTCTTCTAATTCTTCCCGGTGATTCATCCTTTTTCGTCAGTCATTTTTGAATTCTTACGGTGGTTCGTTCAAGATTCTTTTTCCTTGATTATCATTTTAATCCATTCGTTCTTTCAATCCTACCGGTGGTTCATGAAGGCCTTCTCATGTTTGCGATATGTCACTTCTCAATCCTTTTCAAGAAGAATAAGTAGTATGCCAAATCCATTGCTTGTCATCAATTTAATTTGATGAAGGATAAGCATACAATAAATCTTATTCTTATTTCATCCAAGTGAGTAATCCCTTTTCTTCGGAGTATGTTCTTGTTGAATAAATTCTAGTTCCAAGTGTTTTCATATTTTCTTTCCCGGAGTTCAAAATTTCCTCGGCAATCTCGTCAGAACCTCCATCTAAATCATCGCAAGGCTCGTCTTATTCTTTTCTTCCTTCATCCTATCTCATCATCCTTTTGTCACCGGAGTTCTTCATGGTGGTTCTTCATGATTTAATTCATTCTTCAAGAGTTCATCAAGATTCTTGTTGGTGGAGTTCAAGTATATTTTCTTTTCATGTCTCGAAGTGCAATTAATTCCCCGTATTCTTTTGAAGTGGAGTTTTGCGTTTCTTCGTTCTTCTAAGCTATCCAATCATTTCCGTTTGTGGCCGGTTATCACCTTATGATCTTGAGATGTTACCTATAAGACCACAACAAGCTTATTCTTTTCATTGTTGATTTTCTCAACAACTCGGTTTAAACCTTCCTTCTAAAGATGCTTTCAATTTCATTCATGGCACAAGTTGTCATTTTCTTCTCCGTTCTTTTCATTCAACTCTTTCAATTCTTTCCGGAGGTTTTGTGTCATGTCTTCATCAAGTATCATTCCTTCCACTCAAGCTTGTGTTCTATTCCTCCATGTTTCAGCCGGAGTGCTGCCTAAATCCTTTCAGTCTTATTTGTTTCTTATCTCGTTCTGACCAGAGTGGTTTCATAGTCATCTGATTCCGTGAGCTTTCGATTCTCGTCATTCTCATTGTTCCTCTCTTCTTCTCGACTGTTCTCGATTCTTTGCTTCTTCCCTTGAGTTCTTGTTTCACCTCATCCCTTTTTCCCTTCTGTCTCGGTCCTAAGATCTTGGGACGAGATCTCTTGTTAGTGGAGGAGTGTTGTAACGCCCCGGATTCGATGTGCCAGGTGTCCGCCAGTTATTCGCCGTCATTGCCATGTCATTTGCTTGCGTGTTGCATTTTTCCATGTCATCATGTGCATCTCATTTTGCATACGTGTTCGTCTCATGCATCCGAGCATTTTCCCCGTTGTCCATTTGGCAATCCGACAGTCCTATGACCTCCGACGTTCCCCTTTTGTCTCCTGTTTTGAGCGGGTGTTAAACTTTCTCGAAAGGGACCAAGGTTTGCCAAGCGGACTTGGTACACCACCGGTAGACCGCCTGTCAAGTTTCGTGCCATTTGTAGGTTGTTTGATACTCCAACGGTTAACCAGGAAACTTTAAAGGCCTCTTTTGTGTGCAGCCCAACACCCCTCCAAAGTGGCCCAATAACCCATCCAAACCCCCTCCATGCTCTCAGTCGTTCGATCACGATCGTGTGGGCGAAAACCGCTCCCCATTTGGAGTCTCCTAGCTCCCTCTCCCTATAAATCCGTGCACCCCTCCTCCAAATTCGGGTCCAAAACCCTAGCCCTCTCCCTCCTCGCCCCGCCGGACATGTCCGCCCGGCGGCTGGACATGTCACCCTACCGCCTCCTAGATCAACCCCGCGCCGCCAAGTGTCGCGCCGCCATCGCCCAGCTCCTCCCCCCGCCGTCGGGCCCGCTCGGCCCATCCGCGGCCCGCCCCGGGGCCCGACCGGGCCGCGCCATGCGCCGTATC
>NC_041385.1:315303887-315536430 GCF_002162155.2 Triticum dicoccoides | reverse complement strand
CTGCCGCTCGGATCCCCGCGTCCCCACCGCTGGAGACCCCTCGCCGAGCTGCCGGACCAGCGTCGTCGTGGCCTTGTCCGCCGCCGTTCGCCGCCTCCGCCGCCATGCGCCGCCTCCGCCGCCGAAGGAGCGCGCCCCAGCGCCGACCTTCTCCTGCGCCGCCGCCGAAGGAGCTCGCCCCGCCGCCGACTTTCTCCAGCTCCGGCCCGCTGCCTCCGGCCTTCCCCTCGTCGTCGGGCTCCTCCTCCGGACAGATCCGGGCAAGAGCTGCCCGGATCCGTCGCCCCGCCTCCGATCCGGCCGCCCCGGGCCCTCCCTCGCCATCTCCGGCGTGTTCTCCGGCGAGATCCACCCTGCATCGATTTCCGTGCAAACCCGAGATTGACCTCAAAAATTTCCCTAAGTCCCGAAATATTTGCATTTTCATGCCCTGTTCAAAGCATCATAACTCCATACATACTGCTCCATTTTGTGCGTGTAATATATCAAAATGTTCATTGAGAGGTGCTCTTCATTTCATTTCATTGCACCATGTTCATTTGAGCTCACCTAGAGGCCCTAATCAGCGTTACAAGAGTGCTATATGATGTTAACCTGCTGAAACTGTTATAACTTGTTGTATTGTCTTTTTCGTTGCATTTTGTGTGTGCATTTTATGAGCATGAGCTATATATGTGTTTTGTAATATGCCATGCAATATTTATAGTGGTGCTTGCCATTTAGTTTTGTGATCAATGTGGTGACTAGCACAAGCATGCAAACTTTGCTTCGTGATGTTGCTGATTTCAGTCCCTGTTCTGCTGTTATTTTTATGCCATGTAAACTTGATGCTACAGAGAGATCCATGCATATTTTGAGATTCTTCAGTAAGGATGTTTTGGACATATGGTTATGTTATATCCATCCATGCACCTGTTTGAAATTATGGAGTAGTCTAGCAAATCATTTTCTTGCTCTACTTTTGCTACAAAATGTTTCCTGGCAGATTGTTTACATGTTATTCAATTTTGCCAAGGTTGTTGTAGTTGATCCTTGCATTCTATGAACTTGTTCTTGCCATTTTTAGTTTAATAAACCTGTCTTCTTGCTGGTGATATGTTTATCTTGTCATGCAATGACTTGTGGTGAGTGAATCGAGCTCGCAAAGAAGCCTTCATAATGCTGTTAATGACATGCTCTGTTTCCTGAATCTGTTAACGAAACTTGCTATGTTTACATGGGTGCAACCATATCTTCTGATCCTTTTTGGCTCATGGTCAGTAAGGGACTTTTGTTATATGCAATTATTAGATTCATGCCATTCCTTTGTATGCCATGATAAGTTCCCGTAGCATGTTGTTTGATAGCTCTAAACATTGCAACCTAATGTTATTTTCTGCTAAGTCTGAAACTGTTATTATTTGCATTCTTGCCATGTCCTTTTGAACATGTTCTAGTGATTTATGGAGATAGCTCATTGTTCATGTTTTGTTACATGTACTTCACGCCCATACCTTTTTTTTCACGTTGGGTTGCTGTATCTTATTGTTTTGATGCTTCCTAGATGCCTAGTGGATGTTTTGGACAGTTTGTCCTTTAAACTTGTTTCATGTGTATGTGTTGAACCGTTGCTCCGTTTTGAGTGTGCTCTATATGAAACTTGCTTATAATTGCGTGTAGTTTCATATTACCTTGTTGCATCTTTGTTTTGAAGTGTTTAATTGATGTTTGTTTGCATTTTGCGTCAATGCCATGTTTAACTTGTTTTGCTCATATCTTCTAAGCCGTAGCTCCGAACTAAATGAACTTTATATGTAACTTGACTAGAATTTCGTGTAGATCCTCTTGATGCTCTTTAACTTGCTATTTAACAACGTCAACTTAATGTTTGTTCAGTTCTGGACCAATTTCTAAATTTGCATATGAGGACTTAGCGGATTTGTCATATGTTGTTTCCGGCCTCATTTAAACTTGCTTTGATGTGTTGCTCTTGTTTGCATCATCTATTGCCATGAGTAGCTTCATGTAGCTTTGTCATGCATCATGCTTGGTTGTGCATCATTTCTTGTCTATGTGTGGTGTGTTTACCATGTTGTGTGCTTCTTCTCGCTACTTCCCGTTTTGTTGCGATCGTGAGGATTCATTCGTCTACGCTTGGTTAGTCTTCGTGGCTTCATCTTCTTCATGGACTCGTTCTTCTTCCTAGCGGGATTTCAGGCAAGATGACCGCTACCCTGGATCTCACTACTATCATTGCTATGCTAGTTGCTTCATTCTATCGCTATTCTGCGCTACCTATCCCTTGTTCTATCAAGCCTCCCAAATTGCCATGTCAGCCTCTAACATTTTCACCCTTCCTAGAAAACCACTATTTTGCTATGTTACCATTTTGCTCAGTCCCTCTTATAGCGTTGCTAGTTGCAGGTGAAGTTGAAGATTGCTCCATGGTGGATAGATTTATGTTGGGATATCACATCATCTCTTATATTATTAATGCATCTATATATTTGGTAAAGGGTGGAAGACTCGGCCTTATGCCTGGTGTTTTCTTCCACTCTTGCCGCCATCCTTTCCGTCATACCGATGTTATGTTCCTGGATTTTGTGTTCCTTACGCGGTTGGGTGATTTATGGGACCCCTTGATAGTTCGCTTTGAATAAAACTCCTCTAGCAAGGCCCAACCTTGGTTTTAACATTTGCCTCACCTAGCCCTTTTTCCCTTGGGTTTCTGGAGCCCGAGGGTCATCTTTATTTACCCCCCCCCCCCGGGCGAGTGCTTGTTGTGAGTGTTGGTCCAACCTGTCAGCCGCCGGTGGCCACCAGGGGCAACTCTGGGATGGCCTACCGTAAGTTTGGACAATTCGGTGTGCCCTGAGAACGAGATATGTGCATCTCCTATCGGGATTTGTCGGCACATCGGGCGGCTTTGCTGGTCTTGTTTTACCATTGTCGAAATATCTAGTAAACTGGGATTTCGAGACTGATCGGGTCTTCCTGGGAGAAGGAATATCCTTCCTTGATCGCGAGAGCTTATCATGGGCTAATTTGGGACACCCCTGCAGGGTATTATCTTTTGAAAGTCGTGCCCGTGGTTATGTGGCAGATGGGAATTTGTTAATGTCCGGTTGTAAATAACTTGACACCAGATCCGAATTAAAACACATCAACCGCGTGTGTAGCCGTGATGGTCTCTTCTCGGCGGAGTCCGGGAAGTGAACACGGTTTTTGTGTTATGATTGACGTAAGTAGGAGCTCAGGATCACTTCTTGATCATTACTAGTTGACGACCGTTCCTTTGCTCCTCTTCTCGCTCTCATTTGTGTATGTTAGCCACCATATCATGCTTAGACGTTGCTGCAACCTCACCACTTTACCCCTTCCTTACCCTTTAAGCTTTGCTAGTCTTGATACCCATGGTAATGGGATTGCTGAGTCCTCGTGGCTCACAGATTTCTACAACAATAGTTGTAGGTACAGGATATGTGATGATCTTGACGCGAGAGCGATGTTACTTGTTTTGGAGTTCTTCTTCTGCTTCTTCTTTGATCAGGGGATAGGTTCCAGGTCGGCATCCTGGGCTAGCAGGGTGGATGTCGTTTGAGTTTCTGTTTGTGTTTCATCCATAGTCGGATGGTTCCCTTATGTATTGTGATGTTGTATTCATGTGGCATTGTATGTCTTTTCTATGTATCCCCATCTATTATGTAATGTTGATGTAATGATATCCACCTTGCAAAACGTTTCAATATGTGGGTCTATCCTTGCTGGGACCTTTGAGTTCCTTTTGGATAGGGTCGCATATTGGGGGTGACATGATCATACAAAATTTTTATGCCGGATTGAATTTTGCTTCTAGAAATCTTTTAGATTCGGCCGCAGGAGGCACGTTTATGGAAATTACATTAGGAGATGCTACCAAATTGCTTGATAATATTATGTCTAATTATTCTCAATGGCACACCGAAAGATCTTCTCTTAAAAAAGTGCATGCTATAGAAGAAATCAATGTTTTGAGTGAAAAGATGGATGAACTTATGAAGATGTTTGCTCCTAAAAATACTCCTCTTGATCCCAGTGATATGCCTTTGTCTACTTTGCTTGAGAATAATAATGAATCTATGGATGTGAATTTTGTTGGTAGGAATAGTTTTGGAAACAACATGTATAGAGGGAATTTTAATCCTAGGCCTTATCCTAGTAATCCTTCTAATAATTATGGAAATTCCTACAACAACTCTTATGGAAATTTTAATAAGATGCCCTCTGAATTTGAGAGTAGTGTTAAAGAGTTTATGAATTCACAAAAGAATTTTAATGCTTTGCTTGAAGAGAAATTGTTTAAAGTTGATGATTTGGCTAGGAACGTTGATAGAATTTCTCTTAAAATTGATTCTTTAAAGCTTAGATCTATTCCCCCTAAGCATGATATCAATGATTCTCTCAAACCCATGCGAATTTCATTGATGAGTGTAAGGAAAGAACCGCTAGGATGCGTGCTTCCAAAGATGCCTTTATTAAAGCGTATTCTTCCAATTCCTATGAAAATCAAGATGAAGATCTAAAAGTTATTGATGTATCCCCTATCAAATTGTTGTTTTGCAATATGAATCTTGATGAAACTGAATATGATCTTCCTTTACCTAGAAGGCGTTCTAAGAATTCGGAGTTTCTAGATCTTGATGATGAATTTGATGAAAGTGTGATTGAAAGAAATAAAAACTTAGATGTTGCTAAGCCCACTATTTTGGATCTCAAGGAATTTAATTATGAAAATTGCTCTTTGATTGGTTGTATTTCCTTGTTGCAATCCGTGCTAGATTCTCCTCATGCTTATAGTCAAAGTAAGGCCTTTACCGAACACATTGTTGATGCCTTGATGCAATCTTATGAAGAAAAACTTGAGTTGAAAGTTTCTATCCCTAGAAAACTCTATGATGAGTGGGAACCTACTATTAAAATTAAAATTAAATATTATGAGTTTCATGCTTTGTGTGATTTGGGTGCTAGTGTCTCTACTATTCCCAAAGCTTTGTGTGATTTGCTAGATTTCCGTGATTTGATGATTGCTCTCTAAACTTGCATCTTGCGGATTCCACTATTAAAAAACCTATGTGAATAATTAATGATGTTCTTATTGCTGCAAATAGTAATTATGTGCCCGTAGATTTTATCGTTCTTGATATAGATTGCAATCCTTCATGTCCTATTATTCTTGGTAGACCTTTCCTTAGAACGATTGGTGCAATTATTGATATGAAGGAAGGGAATATTAGATTACAATTTCCCTTAAAGAAGGGCATGGAACACTTCCCTAGAAACAAAATAAAATTTCCATATGAGTCTATCATGAGAGCCACTTATGGATTGCCTACCAAAGATGGCAATACGTAGATCTATCCTTGTTTTTATGCCTAGCTAGGGGCGTTAAACGATAGCGCTTATTGGGAGGCAACCCAATTTTATTTTTTGTTTTTTGTTTTTGCTTCTGTTAAGGAATAAATAATCCATCTAGCCTCTGTTTGGATGTGGTTTTATCTTTTAATTAGTGTTTGTGCCAAGTAGAACCTATAGGATAACCTACGATGATAGTTGATTTGATTCTGCTGTAAAACAGAAACTTTGCGCGCACGAATATAATTTTTTTAAATCACAGGAACGTGATTTTGCGTTGATTCTTTTTGATGCTGTTCAATAAACAAATTTTCCAGGACTTCCTAGTTTTTTAGAATTTTTAGAGTTCCATAAGTTTGCGTTAGTTACAGATTGCTACAGACTGTTCTGTTTTTGACAGATTCTGTTTTACGGGTGTTGTTTGCCTATTTTGATGAATCTATGGCTAGTAAAATAGTTTATAATCCATATAGAAGTTGGAATACAGTAGGTTTAACACCAATATAAATAAAGAATGAGTTCATTACAGTACCTTACGTAGTTCTTTGTTTTCTTTCTCTAACGGAGCTCACGAGATTTCTGTTGAGTTTTGTGTTGTGAAGTTTTCAAGTTTTGGGTAAATTCTTTTGATGGATTATGGAACAAGAAGTGGCAAGAGCCTAAGCTTGGGGATGCCCATGGCACCCCCAAGATAATCCAAGGACACCAAAAAGTCAAAGCTTGGGGATGCCCCGGAAGGCATCCCCTCTTTCGTCCACTTCCATCGGTAATTTAACTGGAGCTATATTTTTATTCACCACATGATATGTGTTTTGCTTGGAGCGTCTTGTATTATTTGCGTATTTTCTTGTTAGTTTACCACAATCATCCTTGCTGTACGCACCTTTTGAGAGAGCCATACATGATTTGGAATTTGTTAGAATACTCTATGTGCTTCACTTATATCTTTTGAGCTTGATAGTTTTGTTCATAGTGCTTCACTTATATCTTCTGAGCATGATAATTTTTGCTCTAGTGCTTCACTTATATCTTTTAGAGAAAGGTGGTGGATTTGTTTTAAAGAAACTATTGATCTCTCATGCTTCACTTAGATTATTTTGAGAGTCGTTAATAGCATTGTAATTCGCATAATGTTAATTACTTGGTGTTCAAGATATGTGAAACTTTCTTTTGAGTGCATTGAATACTAAGATAAGTTTGATGCTTGATAATTGTTTTGAGATATGAATATGGTGATATTAGAGTCATGCTAGTTAAGTAGTTATGAATTCAAAGAATACTTGTGTTGAAGTTTGTGATTCTCGTAGCATGCACGTATGGTGAACCGTTATGTGATGAACTCGGAGCATGATTTATTTATTGATTGTCTTCCTTATGAGTGGCGGTCGGGGACGAGCGATGGTCTTTTCCTACCAATCTATCGCCCTAGGAGCATGCACGTAATACTTTGCTTTGATAACTTCTAGATTTTTGCAACAAGTATATGAGTTCTTTATGACTAATGTTGAGTCCATGGATTATACGCACTTTTTCCCATCCTTCCACCTTTGCTAGCCTCTCTAATACCGTGCACTTTTCTCCGTATCATACACCCACCATATACCTTCCTCAAAACAGCCACCATACCTACCAATCATGGCATTTCCATATCCATTCTGAGATATATTGCCATGCAACTTTCCACCATTCCGTTTATTATGACACGCTCCATCATTGTCATATTGCTAGCATGATCATGTAGTTGACATCGTATTTGTGGCAAAGCCACCGTTCATAATTCTTTCATACATGTCACTCATGATTCATTGCATATCCCGGTACATCGCCGGAGGCATTCATATAGAGTCATACTTTGTTCTAAGTATCGAGTTGTAATTGTTGAGTTGTAAGAAAAATAAAAGTGTGATGGTCATCATTATTAGAGCATTGTCCCAAGTGAGGAAAGGATGATGGAGACTATGATTCCCCCATAAGTCAGGAAGAGACTCCGGACGAAAAAGAAGAGGCCAAAAAAAAGAGAAAGGCCCAAATAAAAAAAATGATGAGAGAAAAAGAGAGAAGGGACAATGTTACTATCCTTTTACCACACTTGTGCTTCAAAGTAGCACCAAGATCTTCGTGATAGAGAGTCTCTCATTTTGTCACTTTCATATACTAGTGGGAATTTTTCATTATAGAACTTGGCTTGTATATTCCAATGATGGGCTTCCTCAAAATGCCCTAGGTCTTCGTGAGCAAGCTAGTTGGATGCACACCCACTTAGTTTCTTTTGTAGAGCTTTCATATACTTATAGCTCTAGTGCATCCGTTGCATGGCAATCCCTACTCACTCACATTAATATCTATTGATGGGCATCTCCATAGCCCGTTGATACGCCTAGTTGATGTGAGACTATCTTCCCTCTTTTTGTCTTCTCCACAACCACCCTTCTATTCCACCAATAGTGCTATATCCATGGCTCACGCTCATGTATTGCGTGAAGATTGAAAAAGTTTTGAGAATGTCATAAGTATGAAACAATTGCTTGGATTGTCATCGGGGTTGTGCATGATTTAAATATTTTATGCGCGGAAGATGGAGCATAGCAAGACTATATGATTTTGTAGGGATAACTTTCTTTGGCCATGTTATTTTGAGAAGACATGATTGCTTTGATTAGTATGCTTGAAGTATTATTGTTTTTATGTCAATATGAACTTTTGTCTTGAATCTTTCGGATCTGAATATTCATATCACAATTAAGAAGATTTACATTGAAATTATGCCAAAGTATCACTCCGCATCAAAAATTCTTTTTTATCATTTACCTACTCGAGGACGAGCAGGAATTAAGCGTGGGGATGCCTGATATGTCTCCAATGTATCTATAATTTTTGATTTCTCCATGCTACTTTATCTACTGTTTTGGACTATATTGGGCTTTATTTTCCACTTTTATATTATTTTTGGGACTAACCTATTAACCGGAGGCCGAGCCCAGAATTGTTGTTTTTTGGCTATTTTAGTGTTTCGAAGAAACAGAATATCAAACGGAGTCCAAACGGAATCAAACCTTCAGGAATGTGATTTTCTCACCGAACGTGATCCACGAGACTTGCACCCTACTCCAAGAAGTGCCAGAGGCGGTCACGAGGGTGGAGGGCCCCCCCTGGGCGCACCCCCTACCTCATGGGCCCCCTGTTGCTCCACCGACGTACTCCTTCCTCCTATATATACCTACGTATCCCCGAATGATCAGAACAGGAGCCAAAAACCTAATTCCACCGCCGCAACCTTCTGTATCCACGAGATCCCATCTTGGGGCCTGTTCCGGAGCTCCGCCGGAGGGGGCATCCACCATGGAGGGCTTCTACATCAACACCATAGCCCCTCCGATGAAGTGTGAGTAGTTTACTTCAGACCTTCGGGTCCATCGCTAGTAGCTAGATGGCTTCTTCTCTCTTTTTGGATCTCAATACAATGTTCTCCCCCTCTCTTTTGGAGATCTATTCGATGTAATCTTCTTTTTGCGGTGTGTTTGTTGAGACCGATGAATTGTGGGTTTATGATCTAGTATTATCTATGGAAAATATTTGATTCTTCTCTGAATTCTTTTATGTATGATTGAGTTAGCTTTGCAAGTCTCTTCGAATTATCCTTTTTGGTTTGGCCAACTAGATTGGTAGTTCTTGCAATGGGAGAAGTGTTTAGCTTTGGGTTCAATCTTGCGGTGTCCTTACCCAGTGACAGAAAGGGTTGCAAGGCACATATTGTATTGTTGCCATCGAGGATAACAAGATGGGGTTTTTATCATATTGCATGAATTTATCCCTCTACATCTTGTCATCTTGCTTAAGGCGTTACTCTGTTTTTAACGTAATACTCTAGATGCATGCTGGATAGCGGTCAATGAGTGGAGTAATAGTAGTAGATGCAGAATCGATTCGATCTACTTGTCACGGACGTGATGCCTATATACATGATCATTGCCTAGATATGCTCATAACTATGCTCAATTATGTCAATTGCTCAACAGTAATTTGTTCACCCACCGTAGAATATCTATGCTCTTGAGAGAAGCCACTAGTGAAACCTATGTCCCCTGGGTCTATTCTCATCATATCAAACTCTATCGCTTTATTTACTTGCTTTATTTTTACTTTGCCTTTCACTTTTCACTTTGCATCTATCTATCAAAAATATCACTTATCATCTCTATCAAATCTCACCCTCGTAAGTGACCGTGAAGGGATTGACAACCCCTAATCGTGTTGGTTGCGAGTAGCTATTGTTTTGTGTAGGTACGAGGGACTTGTGTGTGGTCTCCTACTGGATTGATACCTTGGTTCTCAAAAACGGAGGGAAATACTTACGCTACTTTGCTGCATCATCCTCTCCTCTTCGGGGAAATCCAACACAGTGCTCAAGAAGTAGCAGGCCGCCCTGTGGAGTTCAACCAACTGCTTCATTTGGTCACTCAGAGGCATTGGGTGTTCGGCCCCAGCATACTGGGACCAGCACAGATTCTCCGTTGAGCTCCCTCCTTGGCACGGTAGAACTCCGCGGCATCTGATATGCTGCGTGGCAGATCTGCAAATGCCCTTGGAGAGCTCCGAATTCGGGTAAGTAAAAGAAATGCCTCCTCCACATGTTTGATTTGCATAAAGAATGTCTTACCCGCCGCTATCTTCTTGGCCGCCTGGATTTCCTGCTGTGCCTTTTCGGCTTCGGCCTTGGCGTCTTTCACACTCGCAAGGGCCTTCGCAAGCTCAGTCTCTTTCATCTTAAGATCCTACTCCAAGGACTCGAACTTTTTGCCGAGCTCCTGGAGCTCTTGCTGTACCTCGCCCACTCTAGCATCTTGCTTCTCGCCCTCCTTGCGCTCCAGAGCCGCCTTGTCCTCGGCCTCGGACATCGCTTTCTTCAGAGACGCCACTTCGGTGGTGGCCCCTGTTACAAAGTCACGGCGCTTTGCCGCTAGAATAACCAATTTTATCTATCCCACATTATATGCGAACGGGGTATCAAACACCTTTGTTCTATTCGAGCTGCCTCTTCGTGAGGCCGAGCTCTCCCTGCGCCTGCTCTAGGTCCCGTTTTAATCTGGCGACCTCGGTTGTGCAGACAGTAGCGGTAAGCAGCACAACCTGCTTATTCACATGCACACTTACTATTAGACTCCTGTGGATTATAATTGACCCTCCATCTGGCTTTTCTTTCCGAACACCAAACAGAGTATCAGGGGCTACTACCTATCGGGTGGTAATTTCACACATTTTTATTACTTACCTCAAAGCCTATCAGGAGGCTGGTGTAGGCTTCGGTTAGTCCGCTCTTGGCGGACAGAACCTTCTGAATCACCTCACTCATAAGAGTACGATGCTCTTCATCCATGGAAGCGCTGCGAAGCGCTTCCAGCAGACTAGCCGACGCCTCTGGCGTACGGAAGTCATCAGCACGGATAGCTCGCCCTCCCTGGCGAGGGGCCGCCTGCCCCCATCCGGAACGATCGATGGTTCTGGCACAATATCCGGCTGAGAGCCCATCTTGCTGTGGCTCTCATCGGCACGATCCACGGGGATCTTGAACCCCGTGTGTCCGACATCTGGAATTCCGCCTTGGGGCGTCTCCAGAGTCACCTCCCCCGCTCTGGGAGCCTTTGGGATAACACCACTGTGTCGGCCGTAGGCTAAGGAGTAGTGGCTGTCGGGAGCGAGTTCATCGCAGAGTCACTCAAGGACCCCTCCGAAGACGATTCCTCGGGATGAACCCTGGCCGGACTGTATATATGTTCGGTGTTATAACAAGACTATGGAGCAAAGTCGCACTAAAATACACTAGAGTGTGGAGACTTACGATCTCGCTAGGGGCTTCCCCCTGGGCAGCCACTCGTCCTCGCCGTGAGTGGCCGTGGTGGAGTAGTCCGGAAGGGATGCCTTTCCCTTCTTGGACGTCCTAGCCTCCCCCTCCGGGGCGGCTTTCCTGTTTTTCTCCTCCCCAATGAGGGGAGGCAGAGTTTCTTCTTGTTCCCCCCACCTCCGTGGGAGGAATCTGCCTCGTCGTCGTCGGACGACGAGGGTATGACGTCCTTGCACCGGGGGCCTTTCCTGGCCCCCTGGTCCGCCTTCTTAGGCACCCCATCCTCTCCGGATGGGGCGGACCCTTCCTCTTCTTCGTCCACTTCAGGGGAGGAGTGTGCCTCGTCGTCCTCGGACGAGGCATCCGGTACGACCTTACGCCGAAGACCCTTCCTGGTCCCCGGGACCTTCTTTTCCGGCGCCTTGTAGGGCGCCGGGACTAGCATCTCCGTCAGGAGAGCATCGGCTGGACCTTCTGGCAGCGGAGCCGGACGGTCAATCCGCTCCGCTATCTCCACATAATCCTGGTCAAATATACACAATTACTTAAGACTCACCGGACGAGGGGGCGGCGCGGCATGAAGTCCACGGTCCTCAGATGTGGGAGGAGGTACTTCGGAGGCCTTGAACAGCGCCTTCCATGCATCTTTGTGTGTCATGCCGTAGAGCTTTCTAAGCGTCTGGTGTTCGGCCGGGACGAACTCCCACAGGTTAAATACCCGCCTTTGGCACGGAAGAATCCAGCGGACAAGCATGACCTGGACCACGTTGACAAGCTTGATGTTCTTGTCCTTCATATTCTTGACGTAGTTCTGGAGTCTGGTCAGCTCTGCAGGTTCGCCCCAGGCTAGGCCCTTCCTTTCCCAGGAGGTGAGACGCATGGGGGTTCTGGATCGGAATTCAGGGGCCGCCGCCCAGTTGGCGTCGCGCGGCTCAGTGATGTAGAACCACCCCGATCGCCACCCTTTCACGGTCTTCGCAAAGGAGCCGTCAAGCCAGGTGACGTTAGGCATCTTGCCCACCATGGCCCCTCCGCACTCCGCTTGCTGGCCACTCATGATCTTCGGCTTCACGCAGAAGATTTGTAGCCACAAGCCAAAGTAAGGCTTTACACGGAGGAAGGCCTCGCATACGACGATAAACACCGAGATGTTGAGGACAAAATTTGGGGCTAGATCATGGAAATCTAGTCCGTAGTAGAACATGAGCCAGCGGACGAAGGGATGAAGTGGAAATCCCAGTCCATGGACGAAGTGGGCGAGAAACACGACCCTCTCATGGGGTTCCGGAGTTGGAATGACCTGCCAGTCGTCCGGTAGCTGGTGCGCGATGTCTGCGGCCAAGTATACGGCCGCCCGAAGATTCGCGATATGCTTCTCCTTCACGGTGGAGGCCACCCACTTGCCTCCTGCTCCGGACATGTTTAGCTGTGCGGAGATGACTCGGGCTAGGGCGCTGGTGCTCGAGGAGGTAGGGGAGAGAAAAGGGGGAAGAAGACGTGGGTAAAAATGGGGAACCCTTATCCCTTTATAAAGGCGACGAAAGCGATGCGCCTCCCCACTTGCCCGTTGAGAATCGCTTACTTCCCAAGCGCCATGATTGATGGCGCGGTTGGATTACCTATACCCATATTGATGAGAATCCCGTGATAAGGGGACACGATCTCTGCTTTGACAAGACATGTCAAGGAAACTGCATCGCAATATGCGCTATGGATGGTTGTGGGAAAACGGTTCGCATAATGACCCGGCCGTTGTGACACATCGTGTTGTCTAAAAAGTTGTCAGCAGATTACATTTGTGAGATGTCATTCTCTCTACGGTGGTATGTGAAAATCATCATGCAGACCCGGACACGGTTTAAGTGTTCGATAATCACTTTGGAGTATTCTGAGATGGAACCCGCCTTGCAATGCTGAAGACAAGACTGCGCGCCGGACTCATCGTCATTGAAACCTATTTCAGGGGCTACTGAGGGAGTCCTAGATTAGGGGGTATCCGGACAGCCGGACTATATACTTTGTCCGGACTATTGGAGCGTGAAGATACAATATTCAAGACTCCGTCCCGTGTCCGGATGGGACTCTCCTTTGCGTGGAAGACAAGCTTGGCGATCCGGATATTGTATTTCCTTCCTTGTAACCGACTCCATTTAAACCCTAGCCCTCTCCGGTATCTATATAAAACGGAGAGGTTGGTCCTTAGAAGGACGATCACAATCATAATCATCATAGGCTAGCTTCTAGGGTTTAGCCTCTACGATCTCGTGGTAGATCTACTCATGTACTACTCATATCATCAATATCAATCAAGCAGGAAGTAGGGTTTTACCTCCATCGAGAGGGCCCGAACCTGGGTAAACATGTGTCCCTTGCCTCCTGTTACCATCAGCCTAAGACACACAGATTGGGACCCTCTACCCAAGATCCGCCGGTTTTGACACTGACAGGTATGTCTCCATATAAGATGGTTTATAGAAAAGCGTGTCATTTACCTCTTGAACTTGAACATAAGGCATATTGGGCTATTAAAGAGCTCAACTATGACTTCAAACTTGCCGATGAGAAGAGGTTGTTTGATATTAGCTCACTTGATGAATGGAGAACTCAAGCCTATGATAATGCCAAGCTATTCAAAGAAAAAGTCAAACGCTGGCATGACAAAAGGATACAAAAGTGTGAGTTTAACGTAGGAGATTATGTGTTATTATTCAACTCTCGTTTAAGAGATTTTGCAGGAAAACTACTCTCAAAATGGAAGGTCCTTACGTTATTGAGGTCTATCGTTCTGGTGCCATAAAAATCAACAACTTCGAAGGCACAAGTCCGTGGGTGGTAAACGGTCAAAGAATTAAACATTATATTTCAGGTAATCCTATTAATGTTGAAACTAATATTATTGAAACCGTAACCCTGGAGGAATACATATGGGACACTTTCCAAAACGTTCCAGACTCCGAAAAGGAATAGGTATGTGGTACGGTAAGTAAACCGACTCCAAAACAACTTCAATGGCAATTTTTATCAGTTTTGGAATATTTAAGAATTTTCGGAAGAAAGAAGTAGTCCGAAAGGGACATGAGGCCCCCACGAGAGTGGAGGCCCCCCCCCTTACTCGGTGCGCCCCCTATCTCGTGGGCACCTCGTGTGCCTCCTGGACTCCGTTTTCTTGCATGTTATGTATTTTGGTCGGTAAAAATTCATTATATATACTCCCGAAAGTTTTGACCACCATATCACGCAAATATCCTCTGTTTTCGTTTCGAGCTGTCTCTGTTGCAGATTAAGAGCATCATGATGCCGCCCTCCTCCAACAACGAAGACAAGGATGCTTGGCTGTTGAAGATAGAGCTAAAAAGAGAAGAACCAGAAGAGATTAATAAGGATGAAGGGATCAAGAAGGCCATGGAGGTTAGAGCTCCGGCGGTGAAAGAAGAAGACATCCCTCAACCTTTACCTAACCTTTTCACTCCAACAGAGATTGAAGCTTTCAAGATGATTGAGTTAGCTCGCATCCAGAACAAGTATCTCACACAGGAGAATATTCTATTGAAGGATCATATCGCCGGACTCAAGGGCATTATCCGCAAGTTGGAGGAGCTTTTACGCTCAATGAGCGATTATCCACCGTCATCATCACCACCTCCATCACCTCCGAGGACATAATCACATGGGTATGGGCACTCCCCTTGGCAACTGCCATGCTTGGGGGAGGTGCCCCGGTATCGTATCACCATCACACTCCTATCTTTACCGTTTTATTTAGTTCGATCCTTTTAGTAGTATCTTGATCTAGTAGATTGAAGTTTTGATATCAAGTAGTTTTGAATTTTGCTTTGTGATCTCTTTTTGTAATCGAGTCCATGAGCTATCTATAATAAAGATTAGTGTTGAGTCAAGGGCTTTGCTTTGTTGCTATGATCTTGAGAAAGTAGAAAGAATAAAAGAGTTCATATTGATCTTATGGATAGTGATAACTTCACACATAGAAAGTATGAGGCATAAAAATTGTTGAGAGTTGATGAACGTAGTTTTGGTAATCATTGCAATTAATAGGAAGTGATAAGGAAAGAGAAGTTCACATATAAATATATTATCTTGGAAACCTTTTATAATTGGGAGCACTCATTAAGTATGACATGCTAAAAGAGTCGACGTTGGACAAGGAATACAACGTAATGGTTTATGTTTTCTGACATCTCAGTTAAAGTATATTGTCATTGACCTTCAAACATGTTGAGCTTGCCTTTCCCCCTCATGCTATCCAAATTCCTTGCACCAAGTAGAGATACTACTTGTGCTTCCAAATGTCCTTAAACCCAGTTTTGCCATGAGAGTCCACCATATCTACCTATGGACTGAGGAAGATCCTTCAAGTAAGTTAACATGTTGCAAGCAATAAAAATTGCTATCTAAATATGTATGACTTATTAGTGCAGAGAAAATAAGCTTTGTACGATCTTGTTGTGGAAGTAATAAAAGCGACGGATTGCATAATAAAGGTCCACATACAGGGGGCAATATAAAGTGACGTTCTTTTGCATTAAGATTTTGTGCATCAACCCTAAACGCACATGACAACCTCTGTGAAGGGCCTATCTTTTACTTTATGTTTTTACTTTATGCTTGAGTCAAGGTGATCCTCACCTTTCCCTTATTCATTTTATCCTTTTGCAAGCTCCTCGTGATTGACATCACCTAAAGGTGAATACGTTGGGAGGCAACACAATAAGACCCTATCTTTCTCAGTGTCCGGCTGAAACTCCATAACCACAAGTATTGCGTGAGTGTTAGCAATTATAGAAGAGTACAAGATAGTTGAGTATGTGAACTTGTTGAAAAGCTCTTTTGTTGACTCTTTCTGATGTTGTGATAAATTGCAATTTCTTCAATGACTGAGATTATATTTGTTAGTTCTCAATGAAGTTTTTAAACCATACTTGACATTGTGAATTGATTTTTACTTGAGCATAAGAAATTATATGATAAAATCTATATATGTTGTTGTTATAAGAATGATCATGATGCCCTCATGTCCGTATTTTATTTTTATCGACACCTCTATCTCTAAACATGTGGACACATTTTTTGATTTCGGCTTCCGCTTGAGGACAAGCGAGGTCTAAGCTTGGGGGAGTTGATACGTCCATTTTGCATCATGCTTTTATATCATTATTTATTGCATTATGGGCTTTTATTACACATTATATCTCAATACTTATGGCTATTCTCTCTTATTTTACAAGCTTTACCATGAAGAGGGGGAATACCGGCAGCTGGAATTCTGGCTGGAAAAGGAGCAAACATTGGAAACCTATTCTGCACTGCTCCAAAAATCCTGAAACTCCACGAAACATGTTTTTGGAATTTATAAGAATTATTGAGCGAAAGAAATACACAAGGGGCCCCACACCCTGTCCAGGAGAGTGGAGCCCCCCCTACTGGGCGCGGCCCCTATCTCCTAGGCCCCTGGTGGGCCTCTGGTGTCCATCTTATACTATATTAGAGCTTTTACCCTGGAAAAAATCGTGGGCAAGCTTAGGAGATGAAACTCCGCCGCCACGAGGCGGAACCTTGGCGGAATCAATCTAGGGCTCCGGCGGAGCTGTTCTGTGGACACTTCCCTCCAGGAGGGGGAAATCATCACCAACATCATCACCGATAATCCTCTCATCGGGAGGGGGTCAATCTCCATCAACATCTTCACCAGCACCATCTCCTCTCAAAACCCTAGTTCATCTCTTGTATCAAAACCACAAATTGGTACCTGTGGGTTGCTAGTAGTGTTGATTACCTCTTGTAGCTGATGCTAATTGGTTTACTTGGTGGAAGATCATATGTTTTGATCCTTTATGCATATTATTACTCCTATGATTATGAACATGAATATCCTTTGTTAGTAGTTACATTTGTTCCTGAGGACATGGGTGAAGTCTTGCTATTAGTAGTCATGTGAATTTGGTATTCGTTCGATATTTTGATGAGATGTATGTTGTCTTTTCCTCTAGTGGTGTTATGTGAACGTCGACTACATGACACTTCACCATTATTTGGGCCTAGAGGAAGGCATGGGGAAGTAATAAGTAGATGATGGGTTGCTACAGTGACAGAAGCTTAAACCCTAGTTTATGCATTGCTTCATTAGGTGCTGATATGGATCCATATGTTTAATGTTGTGGTTAGGTTTACCTTAATACTTCTTTTGTAGTTGTGGACGCTTGCAATAGGGGTTAATCATAAGTGGGATGCTTGTCCAAGTAAGGGCAGTACCCAAGCACCGGTCCACCCACATATCAAATTATCAAAGTACCGAACACGAATCATATGAACGTGATGAAAACTAGCTTGACAATAATTCCCATGTGTCCTCGGGAGATCCTTACTCATTATTAGATATTGTCCAGGCTTATCCTTTGCTACATAAAGGATTGGGCCACCTTGCTGCACTTTATTTACTTTATTTATTTGTTACTCGTTACTATTTATCTTATCACAAAACTGTCTATTACCTATTATTTCAGTGCTTGCAGAGAAAACCTTACCGAAAACCGCTTATCATTTCCTTTTGCTCCTCGTTGGGTTTGACACTCTTATTTATCGAAAGGACTACGATAGATCCCGTACACTTGTGGGTCATCAAGGAGGGAGCGAGAAACCCCGTTCGACATGGGTGGAAAGAAGAACGCACTCACCCGGTCGCGGCTGCGGCTCCGTCTCCCCCTCCGGCAACCACGCAGCACCAGCGGCGATCAGTCCAGACTCCGCCAGCTCATTCAAATCTTCCTGCCGGAGCGGGGATCGGATCCAATCGCCCAGGATCAAACCCGGTGGCAGCGCCGACCACGACGACGACCCCCGATTCTGCTTCTTGCCTTTCACCGCCCCCGTCGCCTTCCTCGCACGTTCCAGCGTCGCCGTCTTGTCCTTCACCATGGTGGAGGAGCGGCGGCGTCGATAGTGAAGGAGCCGGATGCAGTGGAGAAGCAGAGGAAAAGGGGAGAAAATGGACGTGCACAGTGCAGGCGATCCAGTTAAATCCCACAACAGTCGCGTGCTGGATACGTGGCGAAAAAGGTGGCACGGAGATCGAGGCGCTCCTGTCTATCCATCCCGCTTACCACGGCATGCTCCGTCTCGCGCGCTTCCCCGAAATTTCGAATCCCACAAGATCCGGGATACACCGTAACCAATCGCGCCAAAGATTCCGCACCCAAAAACAACACTCGACGGATGATGTAATCAATTCACTCGGCAACTTTCTGAATCGATCAAGGCGACTGAAACGAAGCTGAAGTTCCAACACGAGCCTTCTGCCTTACATAAATACATGTGAAGCGCAAGGGTCGAAGCAATATCAACCACAATATTCTTCCCACTGGGACCTTAATCCATTCGGGGCTAATGATGAGGATACAGACCCAGGGTAGGGTCATAGGCCTGACCTATATGCCCTACCCAAAGTGACTACCCTGGAAGCAAAGAAGCTCAAGATACAACGGGGAGTACTCAATAAGGATGTCGAGTGCAATCCACTCGACCAACGAACCACTCGGGTACCCCTCCTTCCCGAAGTCACACGACCAGTCAACCACTCGACCATACAAGAAACCAGTCGACCTACTAAAGAGCACGAGTCATTCCGAACAGCAACGGGCGAGCATTCACTCCGTAATCTTTAAGGTCATTTAACGCACTTAAGGATGGCATTACCAGTAACGCCCCAATCTTTATGTACATTGAACCCTGTGTAACGGGGGATGGCTGGGGTCCTAGTGAACTCTATATAAGCCACCCCTCCTCTATAACAAGGGTTTGCACCCCCTGTAACACACACACAATCATATAATCTAGTTGATCGCCTCCGGGCACAGGGACGTAGGGCTTTTACCTCTTCCGAGAGGGGCCTGAACTCGTAAACACTTGCATACAATCTTGCCGTAGCTAGGACCTTGCCTCTTCATATGTACCCCCTATACTCACTGTCAGACTTAGTACCACGACAGCCGCCCCGCACGACCAATTTGGCCTCCTAAAGCACAGGGAATCGGGACCGACCCGCTGCCCCAATCAGTGATGTCTGGTTTCCCGCCTCGGCGTTAATGCCCACATCCTCCGCATCCACCGCCTACCCTTCCCAAGGCATGGGGGACACATGCTAAGTGAAAGGAGGCATGAGGACAGGTGGAGCGACCGTTTTTCACCCTGTGATCGTGGGCTATGGCGCCATGCAAGCTGCGACCCGAGTCCACTTAGTAAATGAGTAGCTCCCCTGCAAATCCCTCTTTTTAATAAGGGAAGCACGGACCGCCTCTTTACTATGGACTGCAGGGTGATGAAAGCATGCTGAGGCCATCCCACACACGACCCCCACGGCACGCACTCAATGCGGATCATGGGCACAACTGGCGAAGAGATCGTGGAAGTTAAGTCTCTGCCACACGTGCCCGCACACTGCTTTGGGCCTGGCCCAACTATGCCTTGCGCTCACGTGTGGCCCAGGCCTCGGGCTCCTGTCGGTGTACAAAAGTATGGGTTCTTTCTGTACCCCTTACTTGTGCACGGGCAATCATAGACACACCTGTGGCCGGGCCCGGCAGGGCAGGAGAAGATAAAACATGAAGACTACCAAGGAAGATACTCAAGTCAAAGATCAAGGAGCAGAAGGCGAGCTGGTCCTCCCCCAACAACATCCTTGCCAGGGAAACCTACGCAGGACCAGCAAGCCCATCACCCTTGAGACCGAGAGTTCTAACACCATCGACAATGTTGACCAATATTTGGGAACGCATGCATGGTAGAATGCAGATCTTCATGAAGATTGATACCCTGTGGGTCCACGTGGGACTAGAAGACGAAGACACCGACAAGATCCTTGCCTGACACGATTGCGAAGCCCCCAGCAAGCCTTGCTGGGGGCGATTGCTGGACTGCAGCCAGGCCCGTGCCCGGCAAGGATTTGCCACCTCACCACCGCTCCAGTGCGAGGACCAGCGTGCCAACTAAGCATGCGCCTACGTGGCGGCATGCAGATCTTCGTGGACGATGTACCACCGCGCCAACACAGCAGATAGCTAGCCAGCGTGGTACTGCATGCCTCGTCAGCCTAGACGAGTGTCGAAGCAAGGAGACGCGGCGACGAACAGGATGGCTTCTGTTGCCATCCCCGATAAAGTAAGAGGGCATGTAGGCAACAGATTAAATGCATTTGTCCTACGGTGCCGAGAAATAAGCTCATACACTGTAGCTTGCTTTCCACCTCCTGTGTGCCAGTATGGCAACCCCTTTACGTATAAAAGGAGGCCAAAGGCATACTAAGAGAGGATTCAGACTTTTTGGACCGTGCATGCACCGCAGCTAGTTCAAAAGCTCAAGAACACATATATCCAGACATGCAGGAATAGGGTATTATGCATCTTTGCGGCCCAAACATGGGTAAAATCCCCTTGTGCTAACTACTAGACCTGCTCTTCATGCAGATACTCTCCCCACCGAACATAGAAGGGATTCCTGTGATCCCATAGGTGTTCGTTTCCCCGACAATAACTGTCATAATCATCACTTTTACTGCATGCCCACGACATGCATTAAATGCGGGACGTGGGAGAGGTGGAGCGAAATGGCAGACTGAGGTCGTGCGCCTGAAAAAGCGCGGTCACGTCAGGCCATGGAGAGCCATCCCCCATGCGTTCCCCATAAAAAAGGCATCTGCGAGGGTGCTACTAATCCACTGGTGCCATTTCCAATCTCATTGCTGCTCCCATCTTCTTTTCTGTGCGAAGTAGAGCTCTTCACCGCTGCCGCCCCATGGCTTCACCCATCCACCAAATCCGCCCTCCATAAGCCTTCATGGTGCCAAATAAGGCCGACATACTGGTCAATCCAGAGGCGGAGAAGAGGACGGAAGCCACAGCAATGCGGCGGAGAAACAATGTCGTCCTCCAGCCGCTAGCGCTGGACAAAATCGACCTTGTCATGAGGTACACCTACATGTGGGGGAAGGAGACCAAGGACCACAAGGCGCTGCACGTGCTTCCCGGCGACACCAAGCCCTCCAAGAACAAGTACCCACTCTTTGCTGCATACTTCTACTATGGGCTTGTCCTCCCTTATTTTGATTTCTTCTCCGAGCTCATGTGGACCTGATATGTCCATTTTGCATCATGATTTCCTACTATTGTTTATAGTGTTTTCATTCGATATAACACTTTGTGGAGTAATTCAAATGCCTTATCTCTCATAATATGCAGAGTTTACACAAAGAGGGAGATTACTGGCAACTGGAATTCTGGACCTGAAAAAGCTATATCAGAGATACCTATTCTGCACGTCTCCAAATGAACTAAAATTTTATGGAGATTTATTTTGGAATATACAAAAAAATTTGGAGAAAAGAAATACATGAGGGAGCCACCCATGTGCCCACTAGGCACCAGGGTGCGCCTATCCCCTTGTCGCGCCTTGGTGGGTAGTGGGGCCCCTAGCCAGCCTCTGGTGCCCATCTTCTAGTATATAAGCCCATTTCCCTAGAAAAAACAAGGGGCGGACTTTCGAGATGGAGCGTCGTCGTCTCGATGTGGAACTTGGGCAGGAGAACTTTTGCTCTCTGGTAGAGTGCTTCCACCGGGGGTACTTCCCTCCGGGAGGGGGAAATGGTCGGAGTAAATAACCACGGGTAGCCTTATCCGCTCCCCCTGGTTCTTCAAAAACAACGGGCCGACTGCGCCCCTCAAGCATCCAAGGCGAAGGGTCGCTTTCTCCTAGCCAGCTGGTCCAGTAGCCGACTGTAGGAAGGCAACAAGGTCTAGCAAGCCATCCCGAAGAGGATAGACTCCTAGCAAGCGGCCACCAGAGTGGCCGACTCCTAGCAGGAGGCCTGGCATATACCCTCAAAGTTTGCACCCACATAACGGCGATAAGACGGGGCGTGGCTACAGTGAAGCCTACCACCCCTGAATCCCAGAACAAGCGTGGCCACAGTGCACCGTACTGGGGGGCCATCCCTCGTCCGGTGCAGCACTGTTGCCATGTTGACCATGACGTCACCCATGACGGGCTATCAATACAGCCCACAGGTAGCGGGCCCATCTTGCTAGAGAGCCACCAGAGGGCGGCTTGACCTGACCAGTCGGCATGGAGGAGGCCGGCTCCCATTAGTGGGCCTACCCCCGCCCTAGAAGTTTGTGCACTATGAAGCGGATAGACGCGGTAAGGCTACAGTGAGCGCCCGCCAGGCGGCGGTACTATAGCCATGCTTGCCCCGACAAAGCCATCGTCATCAGAGACGAGGCTACAGTAATGAGCAGCCGACAGGGCTCATAGGCAGTGGTCCCGGCCTGTCGCCAAGAGGGCCTCATAGCAGGCTTGAAAGCTGCAGCAACACTAGGGGTGAAGCGCCTCATCATCAAGGGTGATTCACAGCTCCTTGTCAACCTCTCCAACAAGGTGTACGAGCCGAAGGACGAGCACATGGAAGCGTATCTTGCGGAGGTGCGCAAGATGGAAAAGCAGTTTTGGGGGCTGGAGTTGCAGCATGTGCCCCGCGGCACCAACCAAGAGGCTGATGACATCGCCATGAGGGCATCCAGGCGGCTGCCTCAGGAGCCTGGCGTTTTCGAGGAATGGCTCTTCAAGCCCTCGGCAGCATCGTCACTATCAAGCATAGCGCAACCTCGGGAGGAACGCCCTCAACCACCTGCCACAGGAGCCCCGGCCTATGGCCCAACCTCGGGAGCACGCTTACCCTCCTAGCGCTGGAGCCTTAGGAGGGATGCTGGACCATGTAATTCAAGGATTACCTGATGCAAGGGATGCTACCAGAGAAAGAGGAGGACGCAGAACGTGTGGCCCGGCAGGCCACGACCTACTGCATCCAAGACGGAGAGCTCTACCAGAAGCGGCCAAATGACGTTTCCCTACATTGCACCTCCAAGGAACAGGGGAAGGAGTTGTTGGCTGACATACACAATGGAGATTGCGAACACCACTCGTCGTCGCTGACCCTCGTCGGCAAGGCATTTCACAACGGATTCTAATGGCCTACGACACTCAACGACGCAATCGAGCTGGTGAAGGCCTGTGAAGCCTGCCAATTCCATGCCAAGCATATCCATCAGCCAGCTCAGGGTCTGCAGACCATCCCACTCTCGTGCCCGTTTGCGGTCTGGGGGCTGGATATCTTGGGCCAGTTCCCTCGAGCGCCTGGGGTCTACCGCTACCTCTACGTCGCCATCGACAAGTTCACCAAGTGGGTGGAGGTGGAAGCCATCCACACCATCCCAGCTGGTTTTGCTGTCAAGTTCATCAAGGGCCTCGTGGGCTGATTCGAGGTCCCTAATCGCATCACCACCAACAACGGTTCACAGTTCAACAGCAATTCCAAACATATTGTGCTAACCTTGGAATGCAGATATGCTACGCTTCGTTGGCACACCCCCGGAGTAACAGCCAGGCCGAACGCGCCAACGCAGAGGTCCTGAAAGGCCTCAAAACCAGGAACTTCCAAAAGAAGCTGGAGGCCTGCGGCAGTGGCTGGTACGACGAGCTCCAGTCCGTGTTGTGGTCCATCCGCACAACTGCCACCAAGTCGACTGGTGAGACCCCGTTCTTCCTCGTCTACGGAGTAGAGGCGGTCCTCCTTCATGAGGTCAGGCATCGCTCCACGTGGGTCCTAGCATTCTACGAAGCGCAACAGGACGCCATGCAGGGGATGGACCTCATGCTAGGGGAGGAGCATTGTCGAGAAGCCGCACTACGAGTAGGAAGATACCAGCAGGCGCTACGGTGGTATCATTGCCGCAACATCTGCCCCAGGATTCTCGAGGTAGGTGACCTCGTACTCAGGCGGGTGCTCTCTAGGGAAGGGCTGCATAAGCTCTCGCCCATGTGGGAGGGCCCATTCAAGGGTGTCCATGTTTCCAGGCCTGGCGCCGCGCGCCTGCAGACTCAGGAAGGGGTGCCCATCCCAAACGCTTGGAACATTCAGCACCTCCGGAAGTTCTACCCTTGAAGAAAGGCCCAATGCCTGTGAAGAAGGCCCGGTTGAAAGCAGAAGTGCTCCCTGTGTGGTTTTGGTAATTAATGTCAACATATCTCTTGTTGGATAACACTCTTACCTAGTATGTTTCAGACAAGTTCAACAATGTAGTGGCATGGACTAAAGGATGTGGAACCCCTTCAAGATGCTAAGGACAAAGGATTGGCTCAAGCTTCAAGCACAAGACTCCACATTTTATATTTTAGTGATCCAAGATCACATTGAGTCTATAGGAAAAGCCAATACTATCAAGAGGGGATGAGGTGTTGCTTAATGGCTTACTTGCTCAAAGTGCTTAGTGATTTGCTCCAAAGCCCTCAACTACCACATATGTCCTAAACCAAAAGTCTAACTCGGCCCCACCGATTCTTTCTATCCGGCGCCACTGAGTTCAGATGTCATAGCCACTGCAACAAACCTTAGGTAAATCGGTTTCACCGATAGGGATCTCGATCTCACCGAGATGGGATTGTAATCTCTCTATTTCCCTTCGTAACATTTCGGTACCACCGAGATGAGCGATCGGTCCCACCGAGATTGCAATGTAAACTCTCTGTTTCCTTTTCGTAACATTTCAGTCTCACCGAAATGAGTGAACCGGTCCCACCAAGTTTACCTGACCAACTCTCTGGTTAGCTTATTACCAAAATCGGTCCCACCGAGTTTGTGTAATCGGTCTCACCGAGATTACGTTATGCCCTAACCCTAACAATATCGGTCCTACCAAGTTGCATGTCGGTCCCACCGAAAATCCTAACGGTCACTAGATTTGCTGAATCGGTCCGACCGAGTTTCTCAATTCGGTCCCACCGAGTTTGGCAAGTTGTGTGTAACTGTTAGATTTTGTGTGGAGGCTATAAATACCCCTCCACCCACTCTTCATTCGTGGAGAGAGCCATCAGAATGAACCTACACTTGCATCTTGCATTTTCTGAGAGAGAACCACCTACACTAGTGTTGAGGCCAAGATATTCCGTTCCTACTATATGAATCTTGATCTCTAGCCCTCCCAAAGTTGCTTTCCACTCAAATCTTCTTTCCACCAAATCCAAATCCTGTGAGAGAGAGTTGAGTGTTGGGGAGACTATCATTTGAATAACAAGAGCAAGGAGTTCATCATCAACACACAATTTGTTACCTCTTGGAGAGTGGTGTCTCCTAGGTTGGCTAGGTGTCACTTGGGAGCCTCCAACAAGATTATGGAGTTGAACCAAGGAGTTTGTAAGGGCAAGGAGATCGCCTACTTTGTGAAGATCTACCGCTAGTGAGGAAAGTCCTTCATGGACGACAGCCATAGTGGGATAGACAAGGTTGTTTCTTCGTGGACACTTCGTGGGTGGAGCCCTCCGTGGACTCGTGCAACCGTTAGCCTTCATGGGTTGAAGTCTCCATCAACGTGGATGTACGATAGCACCACCTATCGGAACCACGACAAAAACATCTGTGTCTCCAATTGCGTTTGAATCCTCCAAACCCTTCCCTTTACATTCTTGCAAGTTGCATGCTTTACTTTCGCTGCTCATATACTCTTTGCATGCTTGCTTGTTATGTATTGTAAGTGTTAAACTTGTGCCAAACCCCCACTTAAAGAAGTTAAAAACTGCAACTTTTTGTACTTAGTGTCTAATTCCCCCCCCCCTCTAGACACCTCTTCTCGATCCTTTCTATTGGTATCAGAGCCTTGGTCTCCATTGCTTTGGTTTAAACACCATTGGATGAAGATGGATGAGTCTACTATTGGGAGTCTTAGACATAGAGTGCCTATACTTGATGGAGAGTACTTTCATGAGTGGAAAAACGAGATGCTTGTGATTTTCAGTCAATATCATTTGAACAAGTACATTGCTAGCCCTTGTGCACCTCATGTTGATCCTATGCATCCTACCCTTGATGAGTCAATTGACATGATTCACAATCTTAGAACTGTTGAACTTATCACTCGAGGCTTGCCTAGAAACTTGATTGGATGTTTGCCTACTCTTAAGTGTGCCTACACCCACTACAAAAAAAGACACATCCGTGACATTTTGGGCCGAACGAATTTTTTTCCTGTCATACATATGACACTTCTATGACGATAATTGTGAAAAAAACCGATATCATCATAGATGTGGTGGGCTCCTACTTCTATAACAAAAAATCATGACAGAAAATGGGCTTTTCATCCTGGGCGGGATGGAGACGCAGCTGCATGACATTCTTTGGGCTGTCCATGACGGAAAAAACCATGGTAGAAGCAAGGCGGAGGAAAATTTTGGGGAGTTGCCGGTTAGGGTGAGAGGTCGGGGCCGAGCGATGCGCGTTTCTCTTGTACACGTACGCACGTGTGTGCGAGGCGTTGGCTCTAACTGAACCCGAGCGATTGCATTGGCGCATTGACTGCACAGTGCACAGGGTGAGGCTGACTTTGGTAACCCGAACACGCTGCCTCGCCTGGACTAGTGTCAGGCGCAGGGTGTTGTCACTTCACTGTGAGGACCAGATGAATAGTATTTTGACCATCAAGTGTACCACAGTTGTACTACTACTACTACTAGTAGTAGGAACATGAGTACTCCAGTATTGTATAGAGGAAATAGGTCTCCCGTGCTAGCATGCCTGTTCACTTCATCGTTCAGGTATCATCCATATTGCGAGCAGAACCAAATTCTCATGCATGCCCAATCAACGCCCTGTCGCGATGCATGCAGTGGTCGTGCTGGTGCATGAAGGACAGCATGCAGATCGTTCCACACTTGAGAAGAGGAAAAATGGAAAGGTAGAACGCGGCAGCAGAGGAAGAGAACACCATCTAATGAGGCTGGGAGGGGATCGAGCAGGAAGTTAATGCTCCATGCCTAAAGGTTTTGGGAAAACCTGATTTTCATAAGGTGACTTATACTCACCTAAACGGAGGGAGTATTCCTTAACCAGAGAATGTTGTGTCTCCCACTCACGCGCTAAAAAAAAGCTACGACACATTTTTTTTATCTGTTTGCATAGGTCGCACCTATCAGGAAGGATGGGCACGTACACGAACAAGTATGACTCCTCAGTCTACCCGCATAGCCTTTTCGTTTAGTCTACCTAGCCGTCTAATCAACTGCCTTCACGCCACTTCTCCCATTTACTTCTCCATCAGGAACCGATTCACCTCGGCTTCTTCACCTCCCCTTCGTCTTCATTTGCATCCAAAACCCACTGCGTTAACATTGTTTTAACCTCTTTAAATAATCATCTACTACTTCAGTTAGACTAGCCATCTAATCCTAATTCTCCAAACCATAGCCCTCCGTTCCAGCGGTTCCAAATGGCGAAAGAGATCGAGATGTAGGTTTTTAGCGTCCAACATGTCCTCGTCGAAGGCTCGATGCGCATAGTTTCCACCGTCACCGTCAACCCAAGGGTTTTTCGGCAGTGGATCAACAATGTATCCAACTCCCTCGAAAAGGTAGAGACAAGGGTCATCGGTCTCGGCGCAGAGTACACGGAGCGTGCCCCTGGGAAGATCCAGCGCGTCGCTGTCCTTCAGCCGTGCCTCGAAGATGATGTTTTGGTGTACCACATCATACACTCGCCCTCCATACCAGGTGAGCTTCACGATTTCTTGTCTCGGGAGGATGTATACTTCTGTGGGGCAGCCATCGAAGTGGACAAACAAAAGCTCGAGCTGTACAACCTTGATTTGAAAAGCATCGCTGACCTACAAACCAGAATCAAAATTCCTGTAGAAGATTGTGCTAAACATACACCATCCCTATTCGACGTAGCAAATTTTGTGCGCGGTACAAATCTTCAAAAGGGTGACGAGACGGTGGCATTAAGGTCGTCTGGATGGGAGAATTATCCCTTGATGTACGAGCGGATAAAATATGTTGCCCTCGATGCCCGTGTGAGTTTCGAGATAGCTGCAAGGTCCAAAGAGCTTGTTGCGAAGCCGTCTCCCACAGAGAATGAGAACAACAACAACAAGAAGAAGAAGAAGAAGAAGAAGAAGAAGAAGAAGAAGAAGAAGAAGAAGAAGAAGAAGAAGAAGAAGAAGAAGAAGAAGAAAACGCTACACCAGCAGGAGGGCATTATGGATGGATGAACTTTTTCCTCTCTTGTAAAAAAAATTATTCCCTCTCGGTGTATATTGATATAGGTGGACTATTTCAATGGTGTGCATGTCTTTGGAACAGAGTAGTAGCGTGGGTCTGCTTGACTATAAGGAACTATTTGTCTGCATATATAGCTTTCTCTGCTACTCCTTCCAGTGAGCCGCATGCAGTGCATGTGTCCGTAGACATGACAACTTGTCCGTGGAAGTTCAACTACGGTGACCATCACGTTTCATCTCGTGATTCCCACGACGCCTCTCCAACCCACGCCACCACGCCCCCGACGTGCGCCTCACCCCTCTCGGTCGCACCGCCACTCTGCCTTTGTGTGCATGACATGTGGGCCACCTAAAATGCAGCGAGCATCAAGTTTCTACCACAGCCACCCGCAATTCCCATGACACCGCTCGAACCCATGAAACCACACGTCCCCCGATATGCGGCTCACCCCTCTTGGCCCCACTGCCCCTCTGCCTTCGGGAGCATTACATGTGGACCAGTCAGGGATCGGGTCCACATGTTATTGACTCAAAGGTTGGTGTAGTAAGGCGCTAAAGCTCTGTCCTGATGGCCCTGAGAGGGAAATGTAACTCCTGAGCCCGGGCTTGTGGTGCTCCCGCAACACGAACTCGTGCCAAACTCGAGATTTGTTTCTTTACTATACATGCACGCAACGATTTAATGGACATTGTGATCTCAACATGTGATGGGGAGCTCTAAATTTGAATTTGAAACTTATAAAACGAAAAGATTCAAAACAAATAAACTGGGAGAGAGGGAGTATATCGTAGGATGTGTCCCATACAAAATAAGTCCCCTGGTTTGTCACTGCAAAGATGCGGTTAGAAAGGAGCACAACGTCTTCCTACTCGTACGACAACAAATCGGCCAAAGACAGCATGGTCCGCCTTTGACCGCCATGTGCAAGGTTCGTGCTATCTTTTATTCAATCTCATCGTGGTTCCATCGTACCAATTCATGCGATGGCCCGTTGCATGGCTGATCCCAATGTTGGACAAAGGTTCTACAGGAACGGTGTCACCATTGTAAATGTTGTGCAAATTGATGTTGGTACCCTACCGTACATATGCAAGCCAATCTCCACTCGCACCGAGCCTAGCCTGTGAAACAGTGGGCAGGGGGAGAATTAGGAAATGGACACGAAAGTAGTCTTTAGAATGCATTTACTACGTGATCAAACTCATCTTACCTGCTCATCAGAGGAAATCCGAGTGCCCCTCAACGTCGGCATGTCAAGGGGCGTCAACTTGCAACTACGGCCATGCCGCGCTGGAGAGACCCCCAAGGAAACATCCTCGTGCGTTCCATGGAACATCAAGATGCATTTGTATGAGTAGTTTATCTTGTGAGAGAAAAGGATGAACGAGGGAAGGCCTCTAGAGATAGAGATGGACACTACTACTACCAATGTGCTGGCCCGTGCGTTGCAATGGATCCAAACTAGTAGAATAATACTTGTTCATGTGCTTGAAATATAAACACTCTAGTTTTGATATACATGTGTCAGCAGACACGATAGCTTGTCCATGGAAGTTGAACCATGGCGACCATCACGTTTCTTGTTTCTACCACTGCCACACCCACACGCGATTCCCACGATGCCGCTCCAACCCACGGCACGACGTCCCCCGACGTGGACATGGATCCTCTAACGTGGCTATCACTGCCTTTCCCTACCTTTCCTTCGCTGATAGGTGGGACCCACGCTTATGGGTCCCACATGTCAGTGACAGAATGGTAGGATTGTTCGTGCCCCTCATCCCTCTCGGCCCCACTGCTCCTCTACCTTTGTGTGCATGACATGCGGGCCAGCTGAACTGCGGCGACCATCAACTTTCTACCACAGGCACACCCGATTGGACGCGGTTTGCCTGCTTCACTACTGTGCTCCGATCCGTACTCCCGCACCATCGAATTTTCATCCAGCGGCTATGACACATTTCGTCCCGGGCATCAATCCTCAGCTGGAGTACTTATGTACTACAGGTAGTACCCGCCGGTGTGGCCATCTACGCCTCGTAATGCCCCGACGCCCAGCTGTGGTACCCTCGCCACGGCCACGCCACCACCGGCCGGTTCATCTCGAATGAGTGAGTCGCGAACCACGCCACCACCATGAGAATTACATGTGGGCCAGTCGCATTTAAGGTCTGCATGTCATTGACTCATAGACCGGGAACTAAGCCACTGATGTTCGGTCCCGTGGACCCCGAGAGGGAAATGTAACTCCTGCGGCAGGCCTTGTGGTGCTCCCGCGGTACGAGCTCGTGCCAAAACTGCAATTTGTTTCTTAGTACTACCAACTAGTACTAGTAAGGTACACATGCATTGCACACATGAGATTCTGGTGCTTTGTGCATTATGCTTCTACATGTGGAGTTTTCTGTATTCTAACATGTGGCAAAATCTGGTGGAATGTAAGGTTAGGCAAGTTTGATTAACTTAGGTGAGTGTTTGGTTCAAGCCACACCTTAGGCAAGCCACACTAAGGCCCCACATGACATACACACACAAAATGTGGCATGATTCCCTTAGGCTTGCCAACTTGTAGCTCTCATTTTGAAGAACTAATAACTTTGCCTAAGCTTAGTTGTGGCAAAGTTAGTCATGAATTAAGTTCAACCATGGAGTCTTCTAGATTATACATGTGGCAGAATGTGGTGGATGATATCCAACGGCCAGTAGTGCTCGGATTTGCCATCTTTGTACCATTGGATTGGCTTCATCCAACGACCAACTTTCAAAGTTTTTCACACACTATATAGGGGTATAGATATAGATGTGCCAGTCCGTTGCAATGGATCCAAAGTATATCTATTTAGTGGAGTGCACTCTAAACACATTATCTATTTATTTTTCTCTAACCTTCCATAGCCATGCAACCAAGCCACATAAGCTTCATGGCTGCCCCCCACATCATATTATTCATACTACGTTGATTGAAAAAAAGATAAATCACCCAAAACAAGATCTTCCCGTTTTTTGTTCCTACGATGTTGTGCCGTGCACATATCTACTAGTTGTATAGTGGTAGTACTAGTAATATAGTATTAGGAGTACAAACTTGGTAGTACTAGTAGGAGTAGTACTAGTACAGAATGCTCCTACTCTATCAACGAGCCCCGTCTGACACAAAATTTCTTGGCTTCCGTGCTATAGCTAGATCTTCCCCTTGTTTCTGTTTTCTAACCCGGCGGCGGGCGGGTGTCGGTTTGCTCAACAATGGTCCCACATGAAAGTGAAAATGCTAGGCAGGCAACACGCCTTCCCTAAGAAAAATGTGTCGTGCCGGATGGGCCGTGTTGTACTCCCGATTCCCGGGCGTGTGGGGGTGCGACGCGAACGCGGCAGGCCTTTTCCTTTTACTAGCAATGTGCCCGTGCGTTGCGACGGATCCAAAGTAGTAGAATAGTAGTATTTGTTCACAAACTTGAAAGAAATCACTATTGTTTTGATATACTCCTAATATATTACTCCCTCCATACCTAAATATTTGTCTTTTTTGAGATTTCAAATGGACTATCACATACGGATTATATAGACATATTATAGTGTTTCTACCAAGATGCCCGCACGTTGCACGAAGTTGATGGAAAAGGTAAGCACAACTTATAAATTGACGGATGGAGTACTAGTTACAGTGATGCATATAATTAAGCAAAGGGATCGCACATGTCGGTATTGACTGGAACGAGAATGCAACAACACAATAAGAATTAAGGCCACGATGATGCGATCGAAGTGGTGGTTACAGAAGGCAAGAAGAAAGATGGATCCACGAACATACGACCTCCTCCTCCTCAACTTAGTGCGTCGGGCCACCGACCGGCGGCTAAGGAGCGGCGGCTTTTGTGGCGAGGTCGAGGTGCTTCTCAACAAAGGCATCCAAGGCTTCCAGCCGGTTGAGGAAGGCCAATGTCGTAGCGTCCTCACTGGCCTTGTAGATACCTATGTACATGATTTGCTCGTACGCGTGGATGTGTAGGTCGACGAATTCTTGCAGGGCGAGGCGCCTCGCGGCGAGCGCGAGCTCCAGGTGGACATTCTTCGTGGCGTCGGCGGGCAGTCGCAGGGCCACCAGTGCTTGAAAGAGGTTCCGGCCATGGAGGCCGATTAGGGTGGCAGGCAATGAGGAGCCCGGGCGCGCGGGCTGGAGGAGTACGGCAATGTCGTCCGCGAGCTTCTTGAGTACGGTGAACTTGTTGCTGGTGGCAACGATCATCTAGTCAAACTGAGAGTCGTAGTTGGCGTCGACGGCGGCCATCCACCAGCCGGTCTCCAACACCGTCTGGAGATGATCCTCGGTGCCATGCCGCAGGCCGGCGTCGTGGACCACCCGGCGCAGCCGCTGGCCGCTCACGCGCATCGCCGCCATGGGTATGGAGTGAGCTCTTTTGCGCTTAGTGTAGGTGCTTAGGCAAATGCTTAGGTGCATACGATGTGGTAGATGCATTGGAATGGAGGGGCGCCTTTATATGAGGGCAATGAGGGCAAACTGCGTTGCATTCACATCGTGCAGCCTCTTTTCCTGGACCTCCTCCCATTACTTCCCTCATGCATTAATCTAAGGAGGATGCATTGGTCGTTCAACATATCGGGAACCGCTACTCCCTCCCTCGTCTGCATTAAAGCCATATCGGGAACTGCGCTACCCACCGTCAAATCGAATACTCCCTCCGTATAGGTGAGTATTAAGTCATCTTACGAAAACCAAATACTAGTAAACACATAGGCGTGGTGTATTAACTCTCACGTTGTTTCTTATTTTTTGACATAAATAGAGGAATCAACCAAGAAGATATGTGGGGCTTGTATGCTTTTAATGACTTGAGACTATCAAACATGACCTGCAGTGGTCAGTTCGTTGCACAAGAACAAATACAACCCACGTCAGCACACACGCATCTTATAGCATCACATCCAATGGCTAAAAAAGATGAATGAGACCAAATTATATCTCATCTAGATGAGTTCTAGCAAAACTGTATTAATAATACTTAGTACTCCTATGCCATGTATCATATATTAGACTGGTTGTAATGGGGAGTATCATATACTAGTATCATGCATATGATACTAGTGTATGATACTACATCTGTAATGCATGGTATCATATGATGGTATCATATAGGACTACATTTATTGCCATGCATGACACAAGGTAGTATATGATACTGAAGCTCCTCTTTCCTCATTTAATTCAACGACACCTCTTCAAAATTTCTTAGTTGGCATGCATGATACTACCTATGATACTCCCATTACGACCAGCCTTAGTATCATGTAGTACTTTATTTATTGCCATGTATGACACATAGTTCACGATCGCTCTCTATATGCACCACCTTTTTTTTAATTTCAAGTTTTGCTCCATGGCACAATCCATCGATACTACTACTGTACAAAAGTGGAGTATATACATTTTTAAAAAGGCTAGAGGGCGGGGCAGTCTAGATCGGTCGGTTTCACGAGAGGCGAGGGCCTTTGTGATTTGACGGCTCATTAATGCTATCAAATCGAATAGTATTGCGCTGCCCACTGCACGCCCGGCTCCTCCATTAAACCCGCATGCAAACCGAGAATCCTACTCCAGCCACACATCCGTTCATGAGCGGGCCAGAATTAAACGCAACACCGGCCGAGCTCCTCCCGTCCGCCCTCAGTTTAAACGAAGCCAGACGCCGTCCAAGCTCCTACCCTCCGCCCTCTATTTACACGAGGCCAGATAGACAGTGGGCAAGAATCGCACCCCTTCGCCGCTCCCCCATCTCCTCCTTTACCATTTTCTCCACCCTTCCGATGGCTTCCAATGAGCCGTTCTCCAGCATATTACCCGGCTGGGTGGCCCGCCGAGCCCTACGGATACGGGCGAGGCCGCTCGATGCTTCACCAACCTCGCTTGGCCCGATGGAGCCAGTTGCCGCCACAAGCAGGCGCGTGGTTCAACAACTCGCAGCTATAGTTCAGCTCGATGAGGAGTGGCGAGTTGCTCCACGACGGTACAGGCGCCGTCGCTGCCGCGTCATACCGCGCCACCAGTGTCTGCGATTGCCGTGCCTCCCGTGTCTATGGGCGCGCCTCCCGTGCCTGCGGCAGCGCCATGCAGGAAGAGACAGAAGCCGGGTGCGTGGAGAGCGACGAGTCGGTGGCCAGCTTGTCCATGTCCGCTGCCATCATCGAGGAGAAGTAGAACACGGAGGCCGCCGCCACATGGGACCCATGAAGGCCACCGCCGAGGTGACTACCGCGGATTCAGGTGGTTTCTTTGCTGCTTCGTCTCTTCCGTGGACCTTCATCGACCCCGCAAGTGTCTGACGGACATGAGGAAGACAAAGGGATCCGCGGGTGGCCATTTAGAACTAAAATAAGTCTATATATATCCATTTCTAGGACAAGTATTTCCAGACGGAGGGAGTATTAATTATACAAGAGAGCCGGATTGGCACCTCTTAGTTCATGTAAATGTAATGAAATCCATCATGTTTATATGAAGATCCGGCTTTTTTATACGAAATCCTTCATGCTTATATGAAATCAGTTCGTGTTTGCATTAATTTATCTGGTTGGTTAGAGTTGTAAAAATGTATGCCGCTGGCGTTTGATGTCGTCCTCCGCGGAAGGAAGCGGGAGGAAATTTGCCGGCTGCCGTTGGAGATGCTCTTTATGCTGGAAATAATAGAGTGACATGCAATCCATTTGAGTTAATTGCCTGTATGATTGTCCCTCTATAAAAAGTTAATTGCATGTACAGTGTACACATGACTTGCAGGGTGGCTACAGCTTTGTATAGAAAGTTAAAAAGAAACAAGTCCATCCTTAATATTCTAAGTACTCTGTGCGTTCCACTGTCAGTACAGTAGCGAAAGAAGTATATATTAAATAAGTAGAGTAATATATAATATAAAAATCTAAAGTTAAAAGACATAATTCGAACTCATGTCATCGCGTTGCGAGCATCCGACGCTAACCAGCCAATCACATTTTTGTTGTAGACCATGCTGGAGATATATCTCTATGTCTACTCTTATATATACTCCATTCGTTCCTAAATATTTGTATTTTTCAGATTTCAAATGGACTGCCACATACGGATGTGTATGTAGACATATTTTAGAGTGTAGATTCACTCATTTTGCTACATATGTCTTTTCAGGAAGGGGTCAGATTTGTCCTTGATTTATTTATGAGGTATCCAGATGGCACTGCACCACCAAGAAAAGAGGGTAACATCAAAATTATGGACTACTTTTTTGAGTATGTTGGTAAGGTCCGGTCATAGTCACTTGTTGAAATCTCTAAAAAGATAAATACTCCCTCCGTCCAGAAATACTTGTCATCAAAATGGATAAAAGGAAATGTATCTAGACGTATCTTAGTTTTAGATACATCTATTTTTATCCATTTTGATGACAAGTATTTTCGGACGGAGGGAGTAGAAAACAGAGTTCGTGATGATGGTGTGCGTGCCATCCTGCAATATAGGACGTCGGATTTATATCTAATGGATAGGAAAGAAACTATGGCAATTTTGCAAAAATATACCCACACGTCTCTCCATGTTCGCAAATAAGGCCTTCCCTCATTCAGCCTTTTCTCTCACCACTACAGGAATCTGCTACTTTGCCATCTGCCACGACGGACGGCAAAGGAATGGATGGAGGACGGCAAAGACCTTTGCCGTCAGCCGCGGACGGCAAAAGGTGATGGCAAAGTAGGGGACGGCAAAGAGCTGCGTTGCCGTCTGCTTCGGGCAGCAGATGGCAAAGTAGCTGATTCCAGTAGTGCACAAGATAAACTGCTCATACAAATGCATCTTTATGTTCCGTGCAACGCACGGGCAACTAGCTAATTTCTTTTAAAATAGTTGCTGCGATAATCGGGTTGAAGTGATATATTTTATGTCTGCCCTGAATGATTTCAGATTCACTAGTAGTAACAAAGAAAAGGTTGCCTTGTTAATTAACAAAAAACAGGGTGAAAACTATCACATGAGGCCGGTAAAAACAAGGCACACTGGGTTCAGCGTCATCATCACTACAGCTGTGCGCGCGCGAGAAGTCTACATATCGAGGGGGCTACCGAGCGAGGCACCGAGACACAATGTTTGAGAGAGAAACCAATTGACAGATTATGATCAGATCGAGTTGTCACCCTTCTGCTGTCATCGTTGGTGGGGGGAGGGAGAGAAAGACGTATCGAGACTGTGCACGGTAGGCACAGAGGCACAACTAGCGAGTGGGTGTGTGTGTGTTTGAAAGATGAGTAGATAGATTATTATCAAGATCGATGTGCCACCCTACTCCTTCGGTGCCGGGTAGTATGTGTGTGCGTATGTTTGAGAGAGAATCCAGTCGATAGATTAGTATCAAGATCGAGGTGTCACCCTACTCATTCGGTGCCGGGTAGTGTGTGTGTGTGTGTGTGTATGTTTGAGAGAGAAGCCAGTCGATAGATTAGTATCAAGATCGAGGTGTCACCCTACTCCTTCGGTGTTGGAAAGTGTGGGTGTGGGGGGGGGCAGTGACACTCACATATCTCTACTCTTATAAAAAACAGAGTTGGTGATGATGGTGTTCCTCCCATCCTGCAATATAGGCCATCCGATTTATATCCGACGGACAGGAAGGAAATATATGGCAATTTTGCAAAAAGATACCCACACCCCTCTCCGCATTTGCAAATAAGGCATTCCCTTGTTCATCCTTTTCTCCCACAAGCTAAACTTCTCATACAAATGCATCTTGATGTTCCGTGCAACGCATGGGCATCTTGCTAGTAGGGATAAGGAGTTTGTGTGACACATATCTAGCTATATTAAGGGATAGGTAGATAGCATATGTGTGAGAGACATTATTATACTTTGATACATTAGTGGCTGCGGGTGGGCGGAACTAAATTGGTGGGCGTGTTAGACATAGAGGGCGTGTGTGTTTCTGTGTGAGAGACTTGTAGGACGGGGTAGAAAGACGAATTTAACCCTGACGGAGGGAGAGAAATACATGAAGTGCGCGTGTGTGATTCCAATGCCCACAGGGAAATGAGATATGTATGCGTGTGAGAGAGATTGCACAATTCATTGATGTATCACTATCTAGCTATCGTGGACGTGCATAGCTTGAACATAAGTCAATATCTACTTCGTATCGTGGCCAAAGGTACAATATCGATTCAACATTGTAAAGATTGGACACTCACATATCACATTTTTTTCTATTTAAGTAAACCTTTTCAGTTGTGCATGCCAAAGTTACAGTGATGTTTCTTCAAACAACCAATGTAGCTATCATGCACATGCACCATTGTTACTCTTGCATTCAAATTCATTAGTCTTGGATGATTTAAGTTTCTATTTTGAAGTAATATATGTAATATTCATATATGAATTCAACGGGTACGCAAATTATGAAATAGAGGCTATGTAATCATATGAGGTAACACTTTTAAGTAGCTAACTACAATATCCATTTCTTTTTGTGCGCCTCGACACTAACACGTCAATGCATTATGTTTAAAGTAAATAACCAATGGCACTAAATTATCTATTTACACGAGAAATACATAGGCTGAGCATTTGATCCCTTTTTTTGAGAACGCGCCACTACACCCGTACGATTGGTCGCGCCTGTGTGAACGCCCAAGTTATCGGCGCATCATCCCGAGTTATTGTCTTTTTTTCTGGGGTGGACTTCACACCAGTTATTAACTGCTGACGCGCGCCCCGTGTACACAGTCTAGCATGACCTTCCCGCTAGCACGGTCCAAAATTAGTTGAAACTGGATACAAATGATCCCGCGGGCGGCAAAATCTCCCGCCTCCTTCTAAAATTTCCGCCACCTTAGTCTTTAGCATGCGAAATCCCCCTTTTGTCCTTGGTGCACGGAGACCAACAGTTGCAATACCGCCCTCATCTACATGATAGGTCGGGACTGCTTTGGGAATTTCTGGTTCCCCCCACTACACGTCACCCCCATTTCCTCTCCCCCTCCCGCAAAAATGACTAACTCCACAGCACCAGAGCATCTTACATCATGTCGTCCGTACTTCATCGCCCTTTCTCCCCTCCCCTCTCGAAACCCTAGACCGCTCATCCACCGGCGTACCATAGCCCATTCACTGCCAGCGGCGTCCACCTCGCCGGATCTGCTTCTGCGGCCGCATCTACCCCTCCCACCTCCCTTAGAAACAAGTAGACTGCTCATCCACCACTGTACCACAGCCCATTCAGTGCCGGCCTTGTCCACGGCGTCGGATCTGCTTCGCCGGTACTCTCGTCAACCGCCGCGCATCTGCAGTGGCTCATTCGTACTCCCCATCGGAGACGCTTCGTCCACACCCCCCGAAGCCGCCCCACCAACGCCCCCATCGACGGCCTCTGATCATCTTCGCTGACACCTTCCTCAACCCTATCGGAGCCGCTTCGCCGACACCATTGTCAACCCTACCGGAGTAGCTTCGGCTATACCATTCTCAACCCTACCAGGGCCGCTTTGCCAACTCACAAGTCCACGGCTTCAAATCCGCTTCCTCGCACCCTCATCCAACCTACCGAAGCAGCTTCTGACGCCCCGTCCATGGCCGCAGATCCGCATCGTCGACACCACCCTTAACCCAACCACCAGAGCAGCTTCTGACGCCCCGACCACGGCCGCAGATCCGCATCGTTGACACCATTCTTAACCCAACCAGTGGAGCAGCTTCTGATGCCCCGTCCACGACCGTAGATCCGCATTGTCGACACCATCCTTAACCCAACCACCGGAGCAGCTTCACCTATGCCCTCGTCCACGACCACAGATCCGCTTTGCCCACACCATAGTCCACCCTACCGGAGCCGCTCCACAAACACCCTACTCGACGGTTCTAGATCTCCTTAGCGGACCTCGACAGCCAGTGTAGCGTCATCACCCTCAATGTTTCTAACCTGATTCCCACCGTCTGGAGAGATTCCAAGCACCCGCCACAACCTAGGTACTTGTCACCTTTAAACCCGTCCAGCATCACCTGCCCGATGCACTTCAAATATACTAACCGGTCGATGTTACCTATTATGCAGCTGGCAAAAACTACAAGGACGATGTTTCTTCTGGATCTGACAGCTTGGCCAACCAAGATCCTGGATTGAGGCATTGCTATGATCTTGTAAGCGTGTCTCTCTCTCTTGTATTGTTCTGTGCCTGCCAGCGTGCTTTGCTAGGATTTTTGACCAGTAATCCCTTTGTGCAGACAATGATTTCTACTACTGGCTGCTAAATTAGATATGTAGATGTCATACATGATACTACCTCGTACCTCAGTTCCTAAATATAAGTCTTTTAGAGATTCCACTATAGGCTACATACGGAGCAAAATGAGTGAATCTACACTCGAAAATGCATGTATATACATCTGTATGTGGTCCATATTGGAATCTCTACAAAGACATATATTTAGGAACAGGGGCAGTACATTACACAAAATCGTAGGTGGCATGTAGGAATTCCAGTGCACTACATTAGGCTCTCTTAGAGTGCCTGCTAGTCCAGCATACAGAGTCATGGCTAGTTTATGGTACGCACACAATCGTTAATTGGTGGTTTAAATATGCGCAAGGGATATGCAATGTAGTATCATGTAGAGATGTCCGAAATTAGCCGTGTCAACTTGCAGATAGGGTTACACAATGAAAAAGTACAAGATGTATGTGGCAATTTCATGGAACATCGCAAAAAAAGGAGAGGCAGCGGTGAGCATATACAGTGTGCTATGGTACGTCACTCCTCCATTGCAATCATCGTGACATGTTATTTGTATGCTAGTTCTATTAGCCAAGTTTCCTAGGGACAGTTATTACGAGTTATCCTAAGAAAATAAGCACCTGTGAATATAAGCTGCATGTAATACGCCAACCAGTTCTTTTCATTGCGTTTTCAGCTTATCTTTGGTATGATCAGTGGAAAGTCTAGATTGCATTATATATTTTTCATTTTGCTTCCCATATGGAAATTAATTTGACTTGCAAACATCACAAATTGAACCCAGTGCAGTATTAATATGATAGGAAAACAAACCATCACTATTTGCTCAAAATGCAAATACAAAGATACCATCTACTTGGCACAATCTACTTTGGTCAATGTTTTCCATAGAGATCCCATTGCCTAATTTAAACGAAGAATGCATGACCCACATTTAAATGAAGAACAATTATTTATTGAAATTCGATGGTCCAAGTGGCGTTATTATCATATAACAGCACCACCTGAAAGCATCATATAGCAGCAGCAACTCATAGCAACTCATCATACAACAGCAACAGTCTGCAATTCATCATATACCAGCAGCAGCTCATAGCAATTCATCATATAGCAGTAGCAGGAGCAGCTCATAGCAATTCATCATATAGCAGCAGCAGGAGCAGCTCATAGCAATTCATTATATAGCAGCAGCAGGAGCAGCTTGTAGCAACTCATCATATAGCAGCAGCAGCAGCTCATAGCAATTCATCATATAGCAGGAGCTACAACTCATAGCAACTCATTATATAGCAGCAGCAGCTCATAGCAATTCATCATATAGTAGCAGCAGGAGCAACTCATAGCATTGCATCATATAGCAGCAGCAGAAGCAGCTCATAGCAATTCATCGTATAGTGAATGAAAATTTGGAAAAAAATCAGAGGAGATCCTCACCTTGTTGGATGAGCTCATCCTTCAACAGCACCTCAAGGCCATGGCCTGGGAGGAGGGCAGGGGGAACAAGGTGCCTTCTGCCGTAGTGTGGCATCAGCCGTAGTTGTGCAGCGCCCGCTGGAGTAGTGTGTTGGACGAACCACAGTGGATCAGCTGCTGGAGACCATGAGAATTAGGGGCGGCGCCATAGGGAGGAGCAGCCAGAGATATTTGCCCCTATCCTCCGGCCATGTAGCCTAGCTGGACATAGCATCGTCGAGGACCAGGCCAGGTGGGACCAGTGGCGACGGCTCGCTGGAGGAACCCTAGTGCTGCAGGCAGGGGATCGAGGTAGAGGGAAAGGGGAGAGGAGATGCAAGCGGGCAGGGCAATGAATGCTTGCGTGTTTGTTTTTACTTGAGGGTCAGGTGTGACACGGGCGTCAGCAGTTGCATTTTGAGTGTAATATAGGCAGACAACAGAGTCATTTCACTATTCCCCTTCCCTTCAATTTTTAGTGAGGTTCTACCCAAAACACACTCCTCCAAAGCGAAATTAGTTAAGCCCGAGCCCATAACTCAAAAATGACTTCTTTACATCTTTTATGGCTCATTTTGACAATATGGCCTGAAAAGGCGGAATCGAACTGGCCCTTAACCTGCAGTTCAATTGTGCATGCAATGATGAATCACTCATGCCTGCTATTTGTACATTTAGGCATCATCATACATGGCATAACCTAATACATGTGCATTCCATTGTAGAATCTGGAATATGCAATGTTTATGTTAGTTCATTCGTTGCACATGATGTTTAAATGACCCTTAAATCTGGTCAGTCAAGTGATGGTCTTTAAGCCTCCTTCTTTGCTTCTTTTCTTGATATGTAAGATTTGCTCACACATCTGTTCAATTCCTTGTTTGCATCAGCCAGCTATATTAGGACTGTTTGCTTTGATTACTTGTTGTTCTTGACCTAACACTCTAATAGAGCTTCTCAATGATTTAAACACTAAGGGCTGCTGTAGTGGGGCCTTGTCTAACTCATAGGTGACATAAAGGTTTGGCTGTACACTACAGTAGGCTCTCCAAGAGTACCTGGAGATCCAGTTCGAAGGTATGCCTAGTTTTTACATAGTGCAGACATAGTAAATACTCATTTCATTGTGTGCAAGTGCAAGAGATGCGGCATGTTTCATTATGTGGTGTTGTTTTTTTATAATCTCATCCTTTTGTGTTCACAGACTGGAAAGTATGCATATTTATCTTCCAAGGAGACGAGTAACTAGTTTGTGTCACCTTGCAGAGGGGGTGCAATGAAGATAAGATTGAGGATTTCCAAGTACAAGATGTTAGGAAGGAGCCTTGCAAGAGAAGTTTGAGCTGCGCTGAGCCTCTTCAACCTGCTAAGGTAAGTCACTGTATGCAACTCAATAGTTCAATTCCTAGTTTGTTTCAGGCATAGTTAATTTTCTCTTTTCAATTGCTTTATTTGTCCTCACTTAATGAGATGCCCAAATAATTATGCCTGATGTTCGGTACTTGTATCACTATTAGTTGACATAATTAAAGGCGTTACCATTTAATTACTCTGCCGAAGTGTGCCTGAAGCTTTGAAGTCTATTAACCAACTATTATTGCATGAGGCTCACAATCTAGTTTATACTACGCTAATGATTGCATAGTTTTTCCTGCTGTAGTATGTTTGTATGAAACCCTCTGATGTTCATTATGCTCCCTAAGACTTTAATTGAGGTACAGAATGGCCAACTGCTTGCTTACTTATACGCAACGTGCTGTCTAAATTTGTAACTTGTCTGTGTTTTCGACTGGGCCCCAACATCATGCTCCTCTAGTGAGCTAAGAGGGATTTCTGTATGCAGGCTGCACAGACTATCTTTTTTATAATTTTTAAAATATCACGTGCTTATGCTTCATGACGTGTAACATTTTTTTGTGTGAAAGTGACGTGTAACATTATTGTTAGTCCTGTTTTGCCATGTAGTACAAAATAGTGTCTTGTTCGCTTCACTTTTGTAACTATATTTTTGCCCTAGTCATGTGTACTTACAGAAACATTTCAGGATGAAGTGACATCAACACAAAAATCTGCAAGCAGTGCGGCATGTCCATTACTGAATGATTATGGATTGGAATGTGCTGATGTTCTCGAGCATCAACTAGAGGTGGCAAGACAACATGTACATGATTGTCAACATATAATAAACAAGTTGAGACTGGACATGCAAGTACTAGATGCAGGAGTCAAAAAAATGAAACAAGACACCGAGGTAACCATGAAGGAATTGGAGATTTTGCAGACTAAAATTTGTGCTATCTGAATCCGGCCAATACTATTTTCTGAAGAGATTATAGTTCAAATGGAGTTAAGTTGATGCGCGTCCATGATGTATGAGCTGTATTTGCCAAGTGTATGTAATTTGTTGTTTGTGTATGCTTTATTATCACGTGTGCCGAACCATATTGCCCAGTGGGTATAATCGGTTGTAATTTCTTTATTGTATAGTGTAGGATTATTCTACCTTTCTATGCCTTAATCTCTTTGTTGTATAGTGTATCCTTTTTAGAGGTGATAGTATTGAGTAGGATAATTCTTTGAATATGCTATATCGTTCAAACGGGGGCCAACTCGCTCGACCATGGCCCTTCATGGGCCGTCAGATCCATGGGCCTTCTATGTCTCGCAGGATCCATGGGCCTTCTATGTCACGTAGGATCCATGGGCCGCCGACTCATTTATAGGTCTTGTACGGGCCTTTAATGGGCCGTAGACGGACCTATAATGGAAATCATACGTTTTATGTGCTGACCATAATGGGTCGTTAATAGGCCGTATTTGGTGATGCTATGAAAATGGCCCAACAGACTGACGGACCACAAACGGGCCGACTGTAATGACGGGCTGTGAGGGAGTCCTAGATTAGGGGGTGTCCGGATGGCCGGACTAAGACCTTTGGCCGGACTCCCGGATTATGAAGATACAAGATTGAAGACTCCGTCCCGTGTCCGGATGGGACTTTCCTTGGCGTGGAAGGCAAGCTTGGCGATACGATATGAAGATCTCCTCCCATTGTAACCGACTCTGTGTAACCCTAGCCCTCTCTGGTGTCTATATAAACCGGAGAGTTTTAGTCCATAGCACGAACAACAATCATACCATAGGCTAGCTTCTAGGGTTTAGCCACTCCTATCTCATGGTAGATCTACTCTTGTACTACCCATATCATTAATATTAATCAAGCAGGAGTAGGGTTTTACCTCCATAGAGAGGGCCCGAACCTGGGTAAAAACATCGTGTCCCTTGTCTCCTGTTACCATCCGCCTAGACGCACAGTTCGGGACCCCCTACCTGAGATCCGCCGGTTTTGACATCGACATTGGTGCTTTCATTGAGAGTTCCTCTGTGTCGTCGCCCTTAGGCCCGATGGCTTCTTCGCTCGTTAATCGCGATGCGGTCCGGGATGAGACTTTTCTCCCCGGACAGATCTTCGTATTCGGCGGCTTCGCACTACGGGCCAACTCGTTTGGCCATTTGGAGCAGATCGAAAGCTACGCCCCTGACCATCAGGTCAGGCTTGAAAGCTTAAACTACATGGCCGACATCCACGGGGACTTGATCTTCGACGGATTCGAGCCACGACCGGGTGCGCCGCACTGTCTCGATGGACATGATCTAGCTCTACCGCCGGACAGCGACCAGAGTGCCGCTCAGGCGTTCACTCCGACCATTATCTCGGAGCTGACTGCGCTAGCCAGGGATGGGCAGTTGGACGCCGCCCCAGGAGCCGCAATCTCTATGGCGATAGAGCCAAATACCAGCCTAGTCCTTTGCAAGGCACATGACTCCAAGGTGCCGGACTCCGTTCCGAACTCTGAATATTCCGCACCCCTTTCGATCGAACCCGATTGGGCTCCGATCATGGAGTTCACCGCCGCGGACGCCTTCCAGCACTCGCCCTTTGGCGATATCCTAAATTCGCTAAAGTCTCTCTCTTTGTCGAAAGAACCCCGGCCGGACTACGGTCAGGGCGGTTGGGATGCGGACGGCGAAGTTCGAAACCCACCCACCACCCACTTGATAGCCACTGTTGACGATCTAACCGACATGCTCGATTTTGACTCCGAAGATATCGACGGTATGGACGCCGATAAAGGAGACGATCAGTAACCAGCACCTATAGGGCACCGGAAAGCCACCTCATCATACGATGTATGCATGGTGGACACATACAATAGAAACGACAACGAGGACCAAAAGGATGCGGCCAGGGATCGCTCCCCCGAAAAACAATCAAAGCGGCGGCGTAAGCGCAAGGCCAAGCCCCACCTCAACAAAGACCCAGCCATAGAGCAGGGTGAATCAACGGACGGCGAACATGCCGTTGAGCATCCGTCCAAACAGGGCAGACAATCCGAACAACCAATCCCCGGGAAAGATAATAGCCCGGACGACCTCATGCCAGACAAATTGCTAGAACATCAGAACCTCCACCAAAGGCTCGTTGCCACTGCACGTAGCCTGAGAAAGCAGAAGCGGAAGCTCAAGACAGCGGAAGATGCACTCAGGATCAGATGGGGCAGTAGTCGCCACACAAAGAGCTATCCGAAGCGGAAACTACTACCAGAATTTGATGAAGAGGCCATAAAGCCCCCACAGTCAAAAAATAAGGAAGCCAGAAGGTCGGATAGACGACCCTAGGATCAATCTCACGCATCAAAGGACGCCACACTCAATATGGCGTGCGATCCATCCAAGAATTTGCATCAGAAAACTAGCCCAACTAGATCCATGTATAGGCCAAGAAACAAGCTCCAGTGAGTGATGCAATGCAAAAAATACCCGAACATCGTGGCATGCCTAAATACAGGGGCGCCGCACACCCCCTATGTTTTACCGACGAGGTGCTGGACCATGAATTCCCAGTCGGATTCAAGCCAGTGAACATAGAAGCATACGACGGAACAACAGACCCTGGAGTCTGGATCGAGGACTACATCCTCCACATACACATGGCTAGAGGAGATGACCTCCACGCCATAAAATACTTACCCCTTAAGCTCAAAGGGCCAGCCCGGCATTGGCTTAAAAGCCTTCCTGAAAAACACAATGGGAAGTTGGGAAGTGCTTGAGGATGCTTTCCTGGCAAATTTTCAAGGGACCTATGTCCGACCCCCGGATGCAGATGATCTGAGTCATATAACTCAGCAGCCCGGAGAGTCAGCCCGGAAACTCCGGAACAGATTCCTTATAAAAAAGAATCAGATAGTCGACTGTCCGGACGCAGAGGCCCTAGCAGCTTTCAAGCATAGCGTCCGAGACGAATGGCTCGCTAGACACCTCGGCCAAGAAAAGCCGCGAACAATGGTCGCGTTAACAAGCCTCATGACCCATTTTTGTGCAGGAGAGGATAGCTGGTTGGCGAGAAGCAGCACCAGCGACACGAATACGTCCGAACCAAGAGATGTGAACGGGAAGCCGCGCTGTAACAAAGAACCGCGCCGGATAAAGGACAACAGCCCGATGAGCATGGCAGTAAACGCCAGATTCAAAAGCTCTCGGCAAAATCAGAAAAAGCCGCCCCCAAAGATGATAGGGACGAGCTATCCAACCTCAACAAAATTTTGGACAAAATATGTCAAATCCACAGCACTCTGGGGAGACCTGCAAACCATACCCACAGAGATTGTTGGGTCTTTAAGCAGTCCGGAAAGCTCAACGCCGAACACAAGGGGCTCAACACACCAAGCGAAGATGATGATGCACCCCACAAGCAGAACACCGGAGAACAAAAGAAGTTCCCACAAGAAGTCAAGACAGTAAATCTACTTCATGTGACAAAAGGGAAGAGCAGAACGGCACCTACGAAGACACGCGCCGTACAGCCAGCCCCGGAGGAGCAACCCCACTGGTTGTTACAACCAATCACCTTCGATCATCAGGATTACTCCAGAGGAGACCAGAATGCAGGCTGGACTACCTTGGTCGTAAATCCAATTATTAACGGACTCCAATTTACAAACGCCCTTATGGACGGCGGCAGCGACTTGAACCTGTTATATCTAGACACAGTCCGCAAACTCAGGGTAAACCCAGTTAGAATCCACCTCGGCAACACTTCCTTCCAAGGAGTAACGCCAGGCCAGGATACCCCAAGTATGGGTTCCGTTACGTTAGAAGTCACGTTCGCATCACCCGGCAACTTTCGAAGCGAAAAGCTAACATTCCACATCGCCCCATTTGTAAGTCACTATCAAGCGCTACTGGGACGTGAAGCTTTCGCCTGCTTTAACGCAATACCGCATTACGCATCCCTTACACTCAAAATGCCCAGCCCAAAGGGCATCATTTCATTACAGGGGAACATAAGTTGACCCCCAAAGTACTGGCAAGGGTGCGGCTGCCTAGACAGCCGCCCACAAATCCAGCGCTACTATCCCGAACATGGCTAGACGAGTCCGGCATCAACATGCTTAATAACCGCATACCCCCGTGCAAGGGGCTCCGTGTGCTCACGCCCGGAGACAATACGGCCCACCTCCTGCTCCAACTATATTTTATTTGTTTCGATATAGATTTCTCGCACGCTTATTTTTTTACTAAGTTCCTCTCTTTCGTAGACGAACATCATGCTACGCCTGTCCAGGATACGGCACTACGGAGACACAAGCGTAGACGTTCAGCCGGGACCCGTTTCAAGGATTCTTTTCAGATTAAGACCCTGCGTAAACCTTTTTTACTGTCTCTTGTTGATAACATCCCCCAGTTTTCTCTATAGCCGAGGAGGAGGCTGGCGTCTTGGGATGTGGCCACGCCAGAATCTTTGCACATACCTGGACACTAGGGGCTTTTTTACCAAGGGCTCTATTTCGGCCCGTCTTCATAAAGACCGAATACCTTAGGGAGTGTTCGGCGTCGCGAGTTTGGCCCTATATGCATCAGCTCCAAATCATGTCTTTGGTCAAATGTTGGGTTTGCCCGACTCCTGTGTTTTGCTGCCTTACGTTCCGTCATATCGGCTAACGTGGCACCAGGAGAACTACTGCGATTGTGCACCGGTTCGGCCAGGTGAGCACCTTAGTAGAGAAAGCCGAAAATTGACTGTCATGATATAGCGAGAGAGTGGTCAACCACTCAATGACTTTCGGAATCTTTATGATTCCCCCGCATTAACGAAGGGCCGCTTCCCGGTCAGGCACACTCGCGCCCCGAATTCGGGCGAGCGCGGTGCCCCTAGGGGCTATTCCGTAGCCCCACTGTCAAACTCCTATGTCTAAGTGAAAGTGATAAAGCATTATAGTCCGGTTGCCTAGTTCGCCGCGCCACCACCTCCTTTGTAGGACCAAGACGTTGGATTAAGTCTGAAAAGGCGCCTTTTTGCGAACACCCCCGCATTCTATGCGTGGGGGCTGAAGCCAACGACTGCCATCTTTCAGGTTATATACAAATATATACATTAAACGGCCGCACAGGAGGCATCATGATTCTTGCAAGCACAAGTATAACAAAGCTTTTTTCATAAAAACAATATTCATTTTACAAATAGTATAAGCTATTCGAACACAACATCCTTCGAGCATTGCGACTCTATTATACGAGCACCAGGAAGAACTTCCTCAAAATAGTTCTTGGCAGGTACTTGGCTTTCGTCCGAATCCTGGGACGCAACAATACTGGCCTTCATATCTGCCCAGTATGTTTTGACACGGGCAAGAGCCATCTGTGCACCCTCTATGCACGCCGACCTCTTCATTGCATCAGCATGCGGCACCGAACCAAGGAACTGCTGCACCAAGCCAAAATAACTCTTCGGCTCCGGCTTCTCCGGCCACAGACGACTCGCAACATACCTCATGGCGAGTCCGGATAATCTATTCAGCTCCGCCCAGGTGGCTAAACTGTCGGATACTAACAGTGCATGTTCTGGATTGTGGTAGTGCGACCAAAAAAGCTCTTCCAATTCATGGTCACCGCGGCTGCGGAAGTGTTCGGTCGCGTCCGCCGCACTTGCGGCCAAATCGAGATAAGCGTTTTCCGCACTCCACTGCCGGTCTAATGGAACATACTTGGGGTCTCCGAACTTCATCCGCAGCATATAAGGCTTTCTAGCCGTGATATCTCCGGCCTAACGCAGCTCCTTCTTCATCGCTCTCATGGCAGAGCGAGTATCCTTGGCTTCGGCAGTGATCTTTTCAAGGTCCTTCTGAGCCGCCCTACCTTCTTGTTCAAGAAATTTACAGCGGTCTGTAGCATCCTTCAATTTTATGGCCATCTCGGCTATTTCCTTCTTGCTCTGGCAATGTGCAGCTTGTTCGGCTCTTAGCTCTTCAGCCGCTTTAACGATAGCCGCATCACTTTTCCTTGCTTGCTCCTTGGCTCGGGCAAGTTCCGCCCGAAGGTTCTCCACGGCAGCAGCACCATCTACATAAAATATATATATATAAGGCCCGAGCATCAAGCTCCTATTACTCGGTGTCTTTTGAACATACCTTGAGCCTCGTCTAGCCGCTTATTTACAAGCGCGATGTCAGCATCTGCTACGTCAAGTTGCCGCTTTAGTTCGGCAGATTCATCAGTCCGGCTAGCCACCGAACGCCTCGCCACCTTCATAGAATAGGTGACTTATTATACCTGGGGTTATGATCCTCTATGCGCCGTCACTCGTGACGACACACAAAGTCTCAGGGGCTATTATTCATACAGGGCACATTTAATATGCGGCACTACCAAAAGGTACACCTTTTTACATACCTCAAAGCCTGTTAGTAAACTTCTGGCAGCCTCGTACAATCCGCTTTCCGCGGATGAAATCCTTCCAATCACCGTATCCATCAACATACGGTATTCTTCTGAGATGGACGCCCTACCAAGCAGATCCTTCAGCCCCTCCGCCGGTGCGCAAGAGGGTGCCGGACTAGTCTGACGACCTTTTCCAGGGTCCGGACTTGAAAAAACCCTCCGGGACGATACCTCGGGGTCGCCAGCCTCATGAGAAGGTTGAACAAGGGGAGGCGTTTCTCTCTCTATCATCTCTGGACGAAGATCCCCTGAAGATGAGCTCTGCTGAGAAGGGTTGAGATCCGAACTGCAAAATAATGCTTCGGTTATTTTCCTCGGGAATAAAACATGAGTGTGATTCATTATGGAACCCCTCCCTTCACTTACGTCTCGGGGGAGAGCGGGTCCTCTTTAGGGGGCGATTCGGCTGTGGCGTTCTCCGGTGCCGAACCCTCTAGTGAAGATTTCTTTCCCCATTTTGAGGTTATCACCTTCAGGTCTTCAGACGCGGTCCTTTTCTTTCCCTGGTCGGGAGAATGTTCGATTCTTCCCTTCCTAATGTCCTCCTTCGTGGAGGCGGTAGCTCCTTGGTTCCCCCCTTCGCCTTCCGCCAACGGCGCGGCCTCCAGCATCCTGGTTAGCATGGGATTCGGCACGGTCTCGGGCAGGGGGGCTGGACACCTGATAAGCTTTGCCTTCGCCATCCACTCCTGTTCAGGGGACAACTCTGCTAAAAGGTAGATTTGATAAAAATATGGATGGTGTATTCAAATATGGGGCTACTTACTTTAGCATCCGGGCGATTGCAGCTCAGACCTGCGTCCTCGGACAAATCCGGACACCTTGCTTGTGATCCGAAGAACAATTTGTACATCTCCATGGGTGTCATTCCCATGAAATGTTGTAGGACTCGTGGTCCCTCCAGATTGAACTCCCATAGGCGGAGAGGTCGACGTTTGCAGGGCAGTGTGCGGCGAATCACCATGACTTGCGCCACTATGGTCAAATTTATGTCTCTTTCTAGAAGATCTCGAATATGGCCCTGCAGCAAGGGCACGTCTTTGGGCGGCCCCCAGATAAGTCCTTCATTAACCCATGACGCCAGCCGTGGTGGGGGACCCGAGCGAAAAGTAGGTGGTGCCACCCATGTGGTGCCCCTAGGGGCTGTTATGTAAAACCAGTCCCGTTGCCATAAGTCGAGCTCCTCTTGAAAAGAGCCTTCGGGCCATGGAGCGTCATCCATCTTGCTTATTATAGCCCCTCCACACTCAGCGTGCTGCCCCTCGATCATTTTCGGTTCCACTTTGAAAGTTTTTAGCCACAATCCGAAGTGGGGGGTGATATGGAGGAAGGCCTCGGACACGACAATGAATGATGAGATCTGGAGGATGGACTCCGGAGCTAGGTCGTGGAACTCCAGCCCATAGTAAAACATAAGCCCCCTCACAAAGGGATCGATCGGGAAGCCTAGCCCCCGAAGGAAGTGAGATGCGAACACCACGCTTTCACCGGGCTGGGGAGCAGGAACATCTTGCCCTTGAGTAGGCAGTCTATGCGAGATTTCGCCGGTTAGATACCTGACATCTCTTAGCTTTCGCACATCTTCTTCCGTAATGGAGGAAGGCATCCACCAGCCTTGAAGGTCGGAGCCGGACATCTTTGAAGGTCCGAAGCGCCTAAAACTAGAGCTTTGGGTGTTGGAACTCGAAGTGAGGGGCGGATTTGATTGGTTTGAGAACAAGGGAGTCGGGCCTTGGTTCCTTTATAAAGGAGGTGAATACCAAGAGCCCTCCCCATAACCGTTTGAGACTCGCTTTCAATTAGGGAGTCATACCTAAGTTACGGTTGGGTTACCCACGCCCGTATTGATGAGAATCCCGGAATAAGGGGACACGATCTCTGCTTTGACAAGACGTGCCAAGAAAAACCGCCTCGCTAAACGCGCTGAGGTGGAATGGTAAAATGAATAAAAGCCTGGCCGTGGCATGATGTCACGCTGCGGAATACGTCAGCAGATTCGATTGATGCAAATATCATTCTCTCTACGGTGGAATGTGGAACATTTCGCAGAGCCGGACATTTTGCAGACTAAGACCTTTGGCCGGACTCCCGGATTATGAAGATACAAGATTGAAGACTCCGTCCCGTGTCCGGATGAGACTTTCCTTGGCGTGGAAGGCAAGCTTGGCGATACGATATGAAGATCTCCTCCCATTGTAACCGACTCTGTGTAACCCTAGCCCTCTCCGGTGTCTATATAAACCGGAGAGTTTTAGTCCGTAGCACGAACAACAATCATACCATAGGCTAGCTTCTAGGGTTTAGCCACTCCGATCTCGTGGTAGATCTACTCTTGTACTACCCATATCATTAATATTAATCAAGCAGGAGTAGGGTTTTACCTCCATCGAGAGGGCCCGAACCTGGGTAAAAACATCGTGTCCCTTGTCTCCTGTTACCATCCGCCTAGACGTACAGTTCGGGACCCCCTACCCGAGATCCGCCGGTTTTGACACCGACAGGCTGAATTTGGCCCACAAGTAGGAAATGACAGTAACGGGCCGTAAGTAACCGAATGCTGCAAATGAGCCCAAGAATAAATGGGCCCTCAGAAGGTCGAAAGTTAACTTGGGCTGGAAACGGCCCAGCGGAATAACCGCCCGTTAATGGGTATAAAGTGTTACACTGTTCATTACGGCCAGTTTCACCGCGGGCCGTTAATGGGTGTAAAGAAATACACTGTTCATTATGGGCCATTTTCAGCACGGGCCGCTAATGGGCCAAGAGTTACAAAGGGCCTCATATGGGCCGAAAGACGTCATGGGCCTTACATGGGCCAGAAGTGAAAATGGGCTGGAATCATATTGGATGGCCCAGATGACACTACGGGGCCTAATTCGCATAGGGCGTAACGGGCCTTGGGTTAGCGGACTGTAAATGGGCTATATGCTAACATGCCGTTAATAGGCTTTCCATGGGCTGGCCCGCCAGCTTTTGACCAAGTCAAACGGGCCGTCCTTTTCACAGGAATGTGCCACTGTTGGGCCGTGCCACGTGTCGATGTATCATAGGCGCCTTCTGTCCAGTGAGTGGATGACATCTGTCCCAATGATGAGCCGACACGTGTTTCCTCCAGCCAATGATGATTTTACACGTGGAAAATCCCCATTGGTCGGGGCTATTAACGGGTTATCGGATCCAAAACCCAACCCGATAGCTTAACGGCGTTCCGTTACGGTGGATGGTACGTGTTAGTAACCCTTGGCGAAAGCACTTCTGTGATGCGCGATTTATCGTCATGGAAGTGGACACTTCCGTGATGATAATTTTGGTAATGTCATGGAACACTTCTACGACAGCACAAGTATGACTATCTTGATTCTGTCATAAAATTGTCATGGATGTACATGCATGACAAAAAATGCGACCTACTATGACAAACACGTATCATCACGGAAGAGTATTTTTGTGTAGTGACTATATGGAAATTTCTTGAGGAACGTTTTCCAAATTATTCCTTAAAAATATAGATGAAATTATCCATAAGTCTATTGCCTTGAGTAAGATGAACTCCTGTGGTCCAATGTTTGGTGATTGTCTATTTGAGCTTACAAACCTTATGCGTGCCAAAGGAGATGTTGGAATTATTAGTGATATCATTTCCGAAGCTATGAAAATTCATAAACAAGATCATTGTCAAACTCACTCTAACGAATCACCCTCTCTAGGATTTGATCCACCACATGACGATGTTGAACATGGATACTATGATGAGGAGGATGATAGTGACTTTGATCTTGATGATGCAATGAGACACTTTGGTCTTATGGAAATCTTCGGGGATATATGGCAGGAGGAAAGGAATGGGTTCTTGACAGTGGATGTACCGATCACATGACCAGAGATAAAGATATGTTCCGTGAGCTTGCTAAAAACGATGGTCCTCGAAAGTATGTCACTTTTGGTGATAAATCAAAGTGTAAGGTGGTTGGCCTCGGTAAGGTGGCCATATCACATGATAGCTCCATACAAAATGTCATGGTCGTTGAATCTCTTGGCTACAACTTACTTTCAGTATCTAGACTAGCTGATTTATGTTTCAATGTCCTATTTACTGAAGTAGATTGCCAAGTGTTTCGTAGAGATAATCATAAAATGGTCTTTACCAGTGTACGTAGAGGTGATCTATACATTGTTGATTTCACTAAAAAGGCTCAACCTAGAACTTGCTTTATTGCTAAATATTCTAAAGTTTGGTTATGGCATAGACGATTAGGTCATGTTGGCATGCGAAACCTTGACAAGCTTATTAAAGGAAATCATATCCTTGGCGTTAACGATGTCATATTTGATAAGGATAGACTTTGCAGTGCTTGTCAAGAAGGTAAACAGGTTGGAGGAAGGCATCCCATGAAAAACATCATGACCACAAGGAGGCCACTCGAGCTACTTCACATGGATCTCTTTGGTCCCAACGCCTACAAAAGTCTCGGTGGAAATTCTTTTGGTCTAGTTATAGTTGATGATGTTTCAAGATTTACGTGAGTGTTCTTTCTTGATGATAAATCGCAGGTTCAAAAGATCTTCAAAAACTTCGCTAGCAAAGCCCAAAATCAATTTGAAGTGAAGATCAAGAAGGTACGTAGCGACAACGGAACGGAGTTCAAGAAAGCAAATGTGGATACCTTCCTTGACGAAGAAGGTATTTCACACGAGTTCTCGGCTACGTACACACCTCAACAAAATGGAGTTGTTGAGAGGAAGAACCGAACGCTCATCAAAATGGCGAGAACGATGCTTGATGAGTACAAGACGCCGAAGCAGTTTTGGGCGGAAGAGGTAGAGACAGCTTGTCATGCAACAAATCGCTTGTATCTTCACAAGCTACTCAGCAAGACGACATACGAGCTCCTCACCGGTAACAAACCCCAAGTTGGATACTTTTGAGTATTCGACTCAAAGTGCTACATTCTTGATAAGCATCGTCGTTCTAAATTTGCTCCTAAGTCTCATGAAGGTTTCCTACTTGGTTATGGCTCAAACTCTCACACATGCCGTGTCTACAACAATTTCACCCGAAAGGTTGAAGAAACGGTAGATGTGAAGTTTTATGAATCTAACGTCTCTCAAGTAGAGCAATTGCCTATCGATGTAGGAGACAAAGACCCCTTGGAAGCAATTCAAGACTTGTCTATTGGCAAGATTCGTCCAACGGAGGTGAAGGAGAGTACCTCGTCCGTCCAAGTGGGAGCTTCTACCTCACGACAAGGTGAACCGAGAGTTGATATGGAAGCATCCAAAAGTGGGACACAGCAAGATTAAGAAAATGAGGAAGTGCACCAAGACGAACGTCAACAATCTCCTTCTCCACCACGACAAGAGAATGACAACGCCAACAATGAAGAAGGCCAAGAAGAAGAACAAGATGAAGAAGATGTTCATCCAAGACCCAAGAAAAGCTTTCACGAGTTCGAGCAATAATTGCTAAAGATAATCCCGTTAAGCAAATCTACAAAGATATCCAAACCGGGAGAATCACTCGCTCTAAAACTCGTTTAGCTAACTTTTGTGAACACTATTCATTCATCTCTAGCATTGAACCTATGAAGGTTGAAGAAGCATTGGAAGATCCAGATTGGATAAATGCCATGCATGAAGAGCTACACAACTTTGAGAGAAATCAAGTTTGGACATTGGTTGAGAAGCCCGACAACAACCACAACATCATCGGTACCAAATGCGTGTTTCGCAACAAGCAAGATGAAGATGGACAAGTAGTTCGCAACAAAGAACGTCTAATCGCACAAGGCTACACACAAGTCGAAGGTCTGGACAATGGTGAGACTTATGCTCCCGTTGCTAGACTTGAGTCTATTCGCCTCTTACTTGCCTATGATAATCACCATGATATCACCTTGTACCAAATGGACATTAAAAGTGCTTTTCTAAATGGTGAAATAGAGGAGGAAGTTTATGTTAAACAACCTCCTGGCTTTGTTAATCCTAATAAATCTGATCATGTTTACAAACTGCACAAAGCTCTTTATGGTCTTAAACAAGCTCCTAGAGCGTGGTATAAATGCTTGACCAAGTTCCTTATTGAAAAAGGCTTTGAAATTGGAAAAATAGATTCTACTCTTTTTACTAAAAGGGTCAATGGAGAATTATTTGTATGCCAAATCTATGTTGATGATATTATATTTGGTTCTACTAACCCTCATTTTAGTAAAAAGTTTGGAAAGCTAATGTCGGAGAAGTTTGAGATGTCTATGATGAGTGAACTCAAATTCTTTCTTGGTTTGCAAATCAAGCAAACTAAGGAAGGTACCTTTGTCTCTCAAACAAAGTACACCAAGGACTTATTCAAGAAGATCAATATGCAAGAATGCAAAGGTATGACTACACTCATGCCTACTAGTGGACATCTTGATTTGACCAAAGATGGGGAACCGGTTGATCAAAAGGTTTATCGCTCTATGATTGGTTCATTGTTATATCTATGTGCTTCACATCCCGATATCATGCTAAGTGTGTGCATGTGTGCACGATATCAAGCTGCTCCTAAAGAATGTCATCTTAACTCACGTGAAAAGGATAGTGAGATACTTAATCCATACACCAAATTTTGGCATTTGGTATCCAGAGAGGGCCTCTTTCGATCTTGTTGGGTACTCCGACTCGGACTATGCCGGTGACAAGGTTGATAGGAAGTCCACTTCGGGTACTTGTCAATTTCTTGGTAGATCTCTTGTGTCTTGGTCTTCCAAGAAACAAAACTCGGTATCCTTGTCCACCGCCGAAGCGGAATACATTGCCGCTGGTTCATGTTGTGCTCAATTACTTTGGATGACCCAAACTCTTAAAGATTATGGGATATATGTGAAACATGTTCATTACTTTGTGACAATGAAAGTTCTATCAAGATTGCTCACAATCCCGTGCAACACTCTCGAACTAAGCATATTGAAGTTCCTCATCATTTCATTCGAGATCATGTTGCTAAGGGTGACATTAATCTTAAGCATGTTCGCACCGAAAAACAATTAGCAGATATATTCACTAAACCACTTGATGAGAAAGTGTTTTGCAGGTTAAGAGGTGAATTGAACATCATTGATGTTTCAAACTTTGAGTAGGAACTCCATTGGATACATGCAAGACATGAGCTTATGACTAATCCTTGATATTTCTCTTATGATGACTATCTTATGTCTTGGATATATTTGCACCTCGCATGTTATCTAACCCTTGTAGGTACTTGGATGAATCTAAATCTATGAGATTGCAACTCATTCACATCTTGAGCAATCTCTACATCACCAAGTCTCTACACATCGGTGGTTGAAGACAAGGAAGCACGAAACCACTCAAACATATCCTTTGACAAACTTCTTATTGACCTTCATTATTGTCATTTTGGACACACGAGTGCTCTTCCTTGCAAAAAATCTAACCCATGTAGGTAGATGAATGCAAATTCCAAGTGGTGCTCCCAACTCTTGATGAGCTACATCAACCTTGAGCAACCCACACAAGTTCAACTACATGATCACGATCAACACCACCACCCAAGGTATGTTATTCCATCTTAGAGAAGCTTTACTCCAAGTCATGAGTCGAAGCAACTCGACAAGATGTGAATACATCAAGATGCTTAAACGAAAAATGGTAACCCCATTTTGAGCTTAAACGATGAGTATGACCTATGATCAAGTGATCTCACTTGACTCCTAAGTCAATATACTCTAACATAGGTAAATTTGTCGCCGACCATCTCTAGATGAAGTTTTCTTATGTTCTTTTCTATGCTCTTGCATTTGTCTCATGCATATTTGTTTCCCCTTTCAAAAAAATCTTCATCTAGATTTCTTTTCTTTTCTATTTGTTTTGCATTCCCTACATCAAATTCGTTGCAAATCCTTTAGTTAATTCCTTGCAAATCCTTGTGAGATCTTACTTGTCTAGTGAGCTGAGGTGACAAATGTTTTCTCTGTGATGAACTTGGTCACACCGGTCTCTTGTTTTCGGTCCAACCGAGTTTCTTCGGTGCAACCGAAGCATCCCACTCGGTGCCACCAATTTCACTATAGGAAAGACATTTTGCCATTCGTTCCTGCATTACTTTTGATCCAGCTCCACTCAATGAATCTTGTCCTCTACAAGCATCACATTTACCTTAGTGATTTGTGCTGTGACTCAAGGACCAAACCCATTCACGAAAAATTCCAGAAGGCCCTTCTTGGAAATTGATGTTAAAGGGGGAGAGAGAGAGATCACATCAAAGCTTAATCATATCTCTAGGGGGAGAGAATACTCAAGGAGAGAGTAATCTTCAAGGATCCTAGATGCTTGGTGTTCAATAGGAGAGATGCCACATGTCTTCTTGAGGGGAAAGACATGTTCATATGTGCTTATTTGCATTAGCTCTATTCATTTGTTTCTTTGAGCTCTGATTTTGCTCTGTTTTTCTGTTCCCTATCTTCTCCCAGTATCCCATGCTAGATTCAGGGGGAGCAAGACATCTAAGGGAAAGAAAATTTTAAATTCATTGCACATATTTACCTTTGGGGACATGTCTATATCCAATGTGGTACTTAGTACTCACTCTACATGTCATCCCAGTCTTGGTACTCTTCTGGTTTCTTTTGTTTGCTCTGGACAGCAGGTGTATCTGTGTTATCTAACCTTGTTTACGCTGGTTCATTCCATCCTAAGCCAACTCAAGACCACAAGGTAAGTATATGCATCAAAATCATGTGCATCAGGAATTCTTGGTGATGTACATACTGTTTGCAAGAAGGACTCATGAGCATGAAGGTACATTTCCCATATTCACATCTTTTACTCTGATGCATATAGCCAAGATACATGGAGCATATTGCCTACTCTGTCATGGTTATGCTCTCACATGCTTCTATATTCCATATTCACATGATTGCATACATGTAGGGGGAGTCTATGAATGTTACATGTCTTTCCAAAGCTTTACTTGCTATTCTTTATATCCTTATCTAAAGATTTGATGTATGTTGTCATCAATTCCCAAAAAGGGGGAGATTGAAAGCACAAGTGCTCCCTGGGTGGTTTTGCTGATTAATGTCAACATATCTCTTGTTGGACTAACACTTTTACCTAGTATGTTTCAGACAAGTTCAACAATGTAGTGGCATGGACTAAAGGATGTGGAACCCCTTCAAGATGCTAAGGACAAAGGATTGGCTCAAGCTTCAAGCACAAGACTCTACATTTTATATTTTAGTGATCCAATATCACATTGAGTCTATAGGAAAAGCCAATACTATCAATAGGGGATGAGGTGTTGCTTAATGGCTTACTTGCTCAAAGTGCTTAGTGATATGCTCCAAAGCCCTCAACTACTTTTTCACATCCACATATGTCCTAAACCAAAAGTCTAACTTGGCCCCACCGATTCTTTCTATCCGGCGCCACCGAGATCAGATGTCATAGCCATTGCCACAAACCCTAGGCAAATCGGTTTCACTGATAGGGATCTCGGTCTCACCGAGATGGGATTGTAATCTCTCTGTTTCCCTTCATAACTTTTCGGTACCACCGAGATGAGCGATCGGTCCCACCGAGATTGCAATGTAAACTCTCTGTTTCCTTTTCGTAACATTTCGTTCTCACCGAAATGAGCGAACTGGTCCAACCGACTTTACCTGCCCAACTCTTTGGTTAGCTTATAACCAAAATCGGTCCCACCGAGTTTGTGTAATCGGCCTCACCGAGATTATGTTATGCCCTAACCCTAACCATATCGGTCCTACCGAGTTGCATGTCGGTCCCACCGAAAATCCTAATGGTCACTAGATTTGCTGAATTGGTCTGACCGAGTTTCTCATTTCGGTCCCACCGAGTTTGGCAAGTTGTGTGTAACGGTTAGATTTTGTGTGGAGGCTATATATACCCCTCCACCCACTCTTCATTCATGGAGAGAGCCATCAGAATGAACCTACACTTCCAACTTGCATTTTCTGAGAGAGAACCACCTACACTTGTGTTGAGGCCAAGATATTCCATTCCTACCATATGAATCTTGATCTCTAGCCCTCCCCAAGTTGCTTTCCACTCAAATCTTCTTTCCACCATATACAAATCCTGTGAGAGAGAGTTGAGTGTTGGGGATACTATCATTTGAAGCAAAAGAGCAAGGAGCTCATCATCAACACACCATTTGTTACCTCTTGGATAGTGGTGTCTCCTAGGTTGGCTAGGTGTCACTTGGGAGCCTCCGACAAGATTGTGGAGTTGAACCAAGGAGTTTGTAAGGGCAAGGAGATCGCCTACTTTGTGAAGATCTACTGCTAGTGAGGCAATTCCTTCATGGGAGATGGCCAAGGTGGGATAGACAAGATTGCTTCATTGTGGACCCTTCGTGGGTGGAGCCCTCCGTGGACTCGCGCAACCGTTACCCTTCGTGGGTTGAAGTCTCCATCAACGTGGATGTATGATAGCACCACCTATTGGAACCACGACAAAAACATCCGTGTCTCCAATTGCGTTTGAATCCTCCAAACCCTTCCCTTTACATTCCTGCAAGTTGCATGCTTTACTTTCTGCTGCTCATATACTCTTTGCATGCTTGCTTGTTATGTATTGTAAGTGTTAAACTTGTGCCAAAATCCCACTTAAACTTAAAGAAGTTAAAAACTGCAACTTTTTGTACTTAGTGTCTAATCCCCCTCCCCTCTAGACACCTCTTCTCGATCCTTTCACTGGTGCCTGTGAAGCTCGCCGCCCAAAGAAAGGCCCTGTGCCTGTGAAGAAGGCCCAGTGCCTGTGAAGCTCGCCGCCCGCGACACTCTCACGTAATAATAAGTTGGGGCTGTACACACCCCAGAGTCTCCGGAGTGCCGCCCTCGGGCCTCAGGGGCTCCCGCCCACGCCCAGTGGCAGTACTTAGCTCCGCGTTGGTAAGAAGACATCGAAGACTAGACTAGGTGCCGGACGCGGCTTCATTTGCTTTCTGCAGTTGGCTTGTTCTCCCTTGTTTGAACCTTTATTGGAGGTGCTTCTAGTGTTGTTTGCCGTCCTCTGCCCATGTTCTCTGTTTTCGACTTTTGTCTGGCTCGCTCTCTCTCACACACAAACCTCGCGAGGGGGCTGTGCGGGCGCCCTCGTGAGCCCTTTCTCGCCTGGTTTTCACGAGGCTCCTTCGTTCAAGTTCAGAGCAGGAGCACCCCTCCCGGTCCATGTCCCACGGGCATCACGACACAAAGCGTCGGGCCTAAGCCAGCAACCCTCGCGACCAAGGTTCGAAAACGATTCCCCCAACTGATCTTTGCAGATCTTAAGGCGCCCGGCGAGGCCTTGAGCGGGTACCTCGCAAGGCGAAAACTACTGCAGACATGCCGAGCTAAGTTGTTCCTACGCGCAGGCACATAACCATGACACCATAACACAGCATAGGGACAATAAATGTAGCATGATAGTTAGGGGATCATAGTGTGTTGCACGCCCCCCACGGGGCTCCATACTTCTCTCTCTCGATGCAGGAAAAGGAGAAAAACAAAATAAAACCGGCACGCGCCTTGCGACAGCTCGTGAGGAGGGATTCGCGTTGTTCTCCCGAGCTCAATCAGACTCCGCCTTGCGCTTAACCGGGGCGCGGCGACGGGACGACCTGCTACCGCCCTCGAAGCGGGCATGGCGGCGTGGTGGCTGATCACGACCACCACTGGAGGAGCTCTCGCCGGAGGATGAGCCGCTGAAGCTCGGTGAGTTGCGGTCGCCGCCAGGAGCGGGTTCTCCTTCGCCCTTGTCACGGCCGCCGCTAAGGCCAAGCACCTCGTCACCGCCATCGGCTTCAGGGCAGCACCCAACACGGCGGCCATCTTCTCAGAACACCCTCACGAAGAGGGTCGCGTCGCCATCGTACTTGAAGTGGAGGCTGCACCGCCGGCCCAGGCCACGCGCGCGGGCAAACGTCTGCCAACCCCGGGCCAGGGCCATGTTCCCGACGACGGAGATCTCCACCGCGACCTAGGAGGCCCTGCTGCAGCAGCCGTCCGCCTACAACCAGAGCCCGTTGGGGGCAGCGGCCGACATTTCACCGGCAAAGAAGCGAGGGAGCTAGAGCCAGTTGCCAGCGGGTTGTCCGACCACACAACAAACTCCGGCAGCACATCCGCCGAATGGAAGCACGACCCGGGAGGCCGCGCAGCCACGACACGCCTTCCTCCACCAATTGGGCTGCCTCGATATGGGTGGCCACAACCGCGTGAAGGGCCACGACCACGACCACGAGAAGCCAAGACGGGAGTCGCGGGGCGCTTGCGGGAGCGGCCGCGGCCGAGCTTGGGCGGAGGAGATCCAGGCCCTTCTTGGCGAGACTTCCCCTTCTTCACGTCCGAGAACCTCTTCACGGGCACCATGGGACGCAGCAAGCAACCGGAGCGAGGAGGGAGAAGAAGTAGGCGGGGTGAGGGGAGATGTGCAACGGGGGCTTTCGCCCCTCCCCATTTATAGCCCAAGGGAGGCCAACCGTCGGCCTCCACGATCATAGGTAATGATGACTCTTTGTGCATGCAGCAGGGACTCGTCAAATCGGGCAGTTGCCGAGGCAGCATAGGGAAGCAGAGATGCCCACGTCCAATCAACCGCCACACATCGACCAAGGCCGCAAGCTGTTGGGGCCCGCGGCGCTCCGCACTTGCCCTTTAGCTTCGCTGCTATGACAAGTCTAAGCGCGCCTTGGGCTCGGGGGCTACTGTCGGTGTTCTGGGAATGGGGGTCCCCAGACTTGCCTGCCTGCGACCTGCAGCGTGGCTCAGTAGTGGCCCAGTACGACCCGTCTTCATCAACAAATGCTCAAGACGCTCGCGAGGGGCCAAGCCTCGCGGGGCGGACGACACAAGGCCTCCTTAGGGGCCGCCTCACCAGGCAGGCTCGCGAGGAGGCGAAGAGATCAAGGCGAGGGGTACCTCGCGAAGTGCTCATGACACAAGCCATGATGATCAAGATCAGGCGGGCGCCAGGCGGGCGCCAGCCTGCGTAGCATCCTTGTTTCATCTTTGGTGCAAAGGGGGCAAGCGCAGGCGCGGAGTACCGAGGCATCAAGGAAAGGTTTCCATATCAGTGCGACGAGACCAAGACCCGCAAGATGGCAGGACGGAGGTCACCGTGGAGCCAAAGACGGCTTCATCACCACTGCCTTTGGCAGTCGAAGACCACCTTTAGTCAGGATAGCTTGTACTAGTTGTCCCCTTTCAAAATGGCCGTTGTTGGCTCCCTTCCCTCTCAATATTTGGGAAGAGGACCAGGGCCTCTATAAGTAGAGATAGCCACCACAGTAGGAGGGGATCGAATCCTGACGAAGCAGAACACCCACCACCACAAGAACACCTCTCCTCGCGAGGCTGTTCTTCCTCTGTACTGTTCATCATCAGCCCAAGAGGCAATCCACCACACGACACACTGGATTAGGGTATTACACCACAACGGTGGCCCGAACCAGTATAAATGTCGTGTCTCATGTGTTGTTCATCGTGCTAGCTTAGAATCGCGGCGAGGTTGTGGGCGTGTTTTGGTAGGGAGAAGATCTTCGTGCGCACCCTAGAGTTCGAACCTTAAGAGTTTTGCCAGAACCCGATATCCGACATTGCCCTCCCAAACGGCCAAGTACTTTCCCAGCCATAGACTGTAGAGCAGCTGTCCGGTTGGGAAGGCGACGACCAAGGGAGGGCGGCACAGGAAAAGGCCGGAAAAAGATTAAAGCAAGTAAAGTCGGAAACCGACACCAGCATAGCACATGCAAGATAATATTTACACAAAAGGCCTTCAAAGGCCAGAATTAATCTTAGTTTGAATACACCACCAGTGGGTGGAACTGCACAAATTTAACAAACATTGTTCAAAAGACTGACGAGTAGGAAGACAAATATAAAATTGGCCGCTTAGACCAAGGGAGTAATAGCCGAGCTTGGCAGGTCGGTGGAGATGGCGACGCTAGCTGGTGGAGCGACCGGGTGGTGAGTCTCGGCTTGATCATCGCCGGCAGCAGGCGGCATGTTCGCGCGTGCTTCGTTGCTGGAGGCATGATCAGGCTGAGGCTGGCCGGCTGCTCCACCGTGTGGCGCGGCGTCTTCACCGTCCTTGTCCTCCTTGTCCTCACCCTCGTCGCTGGAGTCGATATTCTCCGCCGAGTCCTTGCCGTCCGCCGGTTTCACCCCAAACCAGTCCGCCGGCAACTCAACACCGTCGTCATTCAAGTCAGGGATGAAGATGCTGGTGTCGGTGTAGTCGGCAATCGTTGCGGTGCGATGAATGGTAGCCGGCCGCACCGCCACCAGCACCTCGTTGGCCTCCTACCGGAACATGGTCAACCGGGCTAGATCTAGCCCAGGGTACAATGCTCGAACAAACTCCAACGCTCGCCGGGCACCTGCCCGGGCCTAAGAAGCCTTCCATGCCTCAAAGTGGCCGACTGCCACCTCCAACCAGTCGGCAGTCCGACCAAGGGTGCGAGGAATCATGGCGTTGGGCCAAAGGGCCGAAAGCACCTGAGCTCCAATGCGCTGAAGGCGGCGGAGCATCCGGTGGGCCGGCTGGAGACGGGCCTGGATGGCCAAGAGCTGCTCCTTAAGTGTCTGACGAGCATTCAGAGCAATCTCAGCACCAGCGTGCTTCCGTGCATCGTTGGAGGCTTCGATGATCTGGCTGGCGGCAACAGAGTAGCCAGGGAAGTACTCTACGCGAAGAAGAAAAGAGAACAAGAAACCAGAAGCCGGATCAAACAACAGGTGGCAAACAAAGGGAAAAGGAGGAAGGCAGCTTACCGTCCACCATGTCCTCGATCTGGCCATAGCCGTCGCTTAGCGCTTGCTCCGACTCAGCCCAGTTCGCCACCTGGGTCTCATACTCGGCTTGGAGGGCGGCCTCGCTGTCCTTCACCGCTTGGAGAGCCACCTTGTGACTCTCTTTCTGGTCAGCTAGCTGCTTGGCCAGGCGGTCGTGCTCCGCCTCCTTGGCGTGCAGCGCGGTCTGGGCCTCACCCAGCTGCTGCTGCAGGCGGCGTTGGCCTCTGCAAAGACAACAAAGAAGAATAATCAGTAAGCAAGAAGTCTCCAAAGGAGATCCGGCCTGACTGCTCAGGGGTCGGCCCAAATCTCGGGGACTACACCCAGTGGGGTCGCTGACGCGCCCCCACGAGAGAGAAAAGACGGAATACTCACTCCGACTTTCAGATAGGTCGACGGTCCGTTGACTCAGCTCCCGGACGTGGGAGTTGAAGGCGGCCGCATGGAGGTTATGATAGTCCTACAAAAAGGATAGAAAAGCTAAAGAAGATAAGTTAGCACCCGAGTCTACTTAGAAGTTCCAGGCCGCCTGCTCAGCAGCCGACCCGGTACTCAGGGACTACACCTAGTGGGTGTGCTGACACGCCCCCATGGAAGAATACAAGAGCAAAAAAAAAAAGAGCAAGAGACTCACCCGGATGGCTGCCCGCGTCGCCAGGAACTCATGGTTATAGTTCTTCAGGGCTTTGCCTTGCGACTGAAGCCGGGTCCGGACATCCTGCGCCGCTTCGTTCAACATGGCCGTCCCGCCTAAGGGAGTCCTGGATTAAGGTGTCCTAGGACAACCAGAGTATATACTTTGGCCGGACTATTGGACTATGAAGATACAAGATTGAAGACTTCGTCCCGTGTCCGAGTGGGACTATCCTTTGTGTGGAAGGCAAGCTTGGCAATTCTGATATGTAGATCTCCTTCTCTATAAACCGACTCTGTGTAACCCTGGCCACCTCTGATGTCTATATAAACTGGAGGGTTTAGTCTGTAGGACAAGAACAATCATAATCATAGGCTAGCTTCTAGGGTTTAGCCTCTACGATCTCGCGGTAGATCAACTCTTGTAATACTCATATCATCAAGATCAATCAAGCAGGAAGTAGGGTATTACCTCCATCGAGATGGCCCGAACCTGGGTAAACATCGTGTCCCCCGCCTCCTATTACCATTAGCCTTAGATGCACAGTTCGGGACCCCCTACCCAAGATCCGCCAGTTTTGACACCGACATTGGTGCTTTCATTGAGAGTTCCACTGTGTCATCACGATAAGGCTTGATGGCTCCTTCAATCATCTTCAACGATGCGGTCCAGGGTGAGATTTTCCTCCCCGGACAGATCTTTGTATTCGGCGGCTTCGTACTGTGGGCCAACTCGCTTGGCCATGTAGAGCAGATCGATAGCTACGCCCCTGGCCATCAGGTCAGGTTTGGTAACTTAAACTACACTGCCGACATCCGCGAAGACTTGATCTTCGACGGATTCGGGCCCATGTCAGGTGCGCTGAACAGTCACGACGATCATGACTTAGATCTGCCATCGGACAGTGTTCGAGAGATCACACCTGCGGCTGCCCCGGCCGTCAATCCGGAGCAGATCGTGCCATCCGAGGATGGGTGGATGGACCCCGCCAAGGAGGCCGCACCCTCAGCGGCGAAAGAGCCGAACACTGACCTCACCTCCTATGAGGCCGGTGTCATCGGACCCTCGGACTCGTCTCCGGCTACAGGCTCCGAACCGCATGCATCTGTGCCTATCAAATCTGATTGGGCACCGATCATGGAGTTTACCTCCGTTGATATCTTTCAGCACTCTCCCTTGGGCAACATGCTAAATTCATCGAGGTGTCTCTCCTTGTCGGGAGACGCTTGGCCGAACTATGTCCGGCTGGTGTGGGAAGCGGACGATGAAGAAATTAATTCCCCACCCACCACCCACTTAATAGCCACTGTCGATGACTTAACCGACGTGCTTGACTTCAACTCCGAAGACATCGACGGTATGGACGACGATGCAGGAGAAGAACGGGAACCACCGCCCACAGGGCGCTGGACAACCACCTCATCGTATGATATCTATATGGTGGACACACCCAAAGAAGACGATGGCGATGAGGCAACGGAGGATAATCCCCCCGAGAAGCAATCTAAGCACCAGCATCATAGGCGCCGCTCTAAGCCCTGCCAGACCAAAAATAGTGATACCGGCACGAGAAATACGGACGGTGCCGAAGAGGAAAACAACCCCACCCGACTAGGCTTTGAGCAGGCCGAACGAGAGGACAGGAAAGCTAGCCCTAAGGAACAGGCAATGGACGGACAATCAGAGGATGATAATTACATGCCCCTCTCCGAAGAAGAAGTGAGCCTTGGCGATGAATAATTCATCGTTCCTGAGGAGTCCGTCGAGCAGGAGCGCTTCAAGCGCTGACTTATAGCCACTGCAAAAAGCATGAAGAAAAAGCAGCAGCAGCTTCAAGCTGATCAAGATCTGCTAACTGATAGATCGACTGGAGTCCTGGCAGCCGAGGAATACGAACTCGAGTGCCCTACCAAAAGTTACCCAAAGCGCAGGTTTCTACCTCAACTCGAGGAAGAGGCATTAAAGCCAACACTACCAGCACATGATGTGGCTGACCGGCCACTTCGTGGCCGATAGAAAGCGGTGTATCAGCCCGAAGTCCAGCCCGCACCCCGTCACCAATCAAGCAAAAACACAAACACCCGGGGCTCCACGCATGACCTGCGAGATAAATTGAAAATCAAAGCAGGACAGTCAAGATCGATCTACGGATCACGGGGGCGCGCCCCAATGTGTGATGATGCCCGTCATGCCGGATATACCAACAAATCCGACCGGACAGAATACAATGTAGCCCGGCACAGAGGCACCGCACACCCCCAATGCTTCACTGATTAAGTAATGGATCAGGATTCCTAGAAGGGTTTAGTCCCGTGAACATTGAATCATATGATGGTACTATAGACCCCGCGGTATGGATAGAAGATTTCTTCCTCCACATTCACATGGCCCGCGGGGATGATCTACACGCCATCAAGTACCTCCCACTAAACTCAAGGGACCGGCTCGGCATTGGCTGAAGAGCTTGCCGGCGAACTCCATCAGAAGTTGGGAGAACCTGGCAGACGCATTCCTGGATAACTTCTAGGGCACTTATGTGCGACCACCGGACGCTGATGATTTAAGTCACATAACCCAACAGCCTGGAGAGTCAGCCAGGAATTTTGGACTCGGTTCCTAACTAAAAAGAACCAAATTGTCAACTGTCCGGATGCGGAAGCCCTAGCGGCCTGTAAGAACAACATCCGGGATGAGTGGCTTGCCCGACACCTCGGACAAGAAAAGCAAAAGTCCATGGCAGCCCTCACGACACTCATGACCCTCTTTTGTCCGGGCGAGGATAGCTGGTTGGCCTGTAGCAACAACACAGCAAGCAATCCCGGCACATCAGAAGCTAGAGATAGCAACGGCAAGCCCCGACGCAACAAAAAAAGCGTCGCTGTCACAGCCCCAGATCAGCCCTTGTTTGTTTTTGTTTTAGCATCTATGCAACATGTTTAAATTTTATGAAATTTGAAATGGGGATGACCAAGCCCTAGCACCAAAGCATTGCAAATAGGTTCAACTTCAAAATATTTTCACAGAACCCAAATTGGTTTGCAAAAATGTTCATGATTACTGGAAAAGGGTGAAAACCATATCCAGAGATGATGGATATTTTTCCAAGACATTTTTGGATTTTTTGAATAAACCATATTGTATTTGACTTTGGGCATTTAAATACTATAAATAATTTAAATGTTCAAATAAATGTTGGAAATTGTTAAGGGTCACTGAAATAATTCAGAAAGCACCCATAATTATTTCCAGGATTTTATAAAATGATTTGATATTTTAAATCAAATCAAAAACAAATTGCAGAAATAGAAAAGAGAAACAGAACAGAAATAAAAGGGAGAGAAGGCCACCTGGGCCACTTACCTGGCGCCACTTACCTGGCCCAGCTCCATCTGGCCGGCCCAGCCCACCTCCTCCCCCTTGTCCTCTTCCTCCTCTGCCAGGAGGACGAACAGAGGCGAGGCGTGGCGCGCGCCGACGCTGCCTCGGCCACCTCCTGCTTCCCCGGCCACCTCCTGCTTCCCCTGGCCGCGTGGATGAATGCCCCGGTGTCGTCCCGATCCGCCCGACCTCTCTCACTCTTCCCCTGCTCCCTCTCTCGCCGTTTCCCACCTCACCGAACACGCTCGCCGCCGCCGACGAGCTCCCTCGTGGCCACCGGCCACCCCTAGCCCTTCCGATGAGCTCAGGAGCTCCGTCTCGACCCCATGGAGCTGCACACCGACGCACGCGACCAGAGGAGGCCCCAGTCGACCGGAGCATCGTCGTCTTCATCCCCGGTGCCCGGAGATCGCCGCCGTAAATTCGCCGTCGCAGAAGCTTCCCCGAGCTCGCCGACCCCTCCGTCCAGTCCACTGTGAGCCCCTCTTCCTCTTCCCCCTTCCCTCAAGCTCGCACTCATCCCCTAGCCTCTTCCTCCACCGCGGCCGAGAGTTTCTCGCCGCCGGCCATGGCGTGGCCGTGGCCACAGCCACCCCAGCTCGTATCCGAGCCCACTGACGTGCTCACCGCGATCTCAGGAGTCCGTAGCACGCCCCAACTCCTCCTGCCGTGCTCCCTAACCCCGACCCCGAGCTCGCCCGAGCTCCGGCCGCCGCCGAGGTCGACGCCGTGCTCAACTCCGGCCACCTCGCGGCCTCCCGTCCGTTCCTTTGGATGCGTAGGAGCAAGAGCTTCTCCCTAGTGCCCTCAGCGCGCCAAACCACCGCTCGTAGCGCCAAACCCGCCACCACCCGAACTCCGGCCGCCGCCGTCGTCATGATTGCCGTCGCCTCCGGCCACCCTAGCTTCTCCCGTTGGCCCTGTTAGATGCGCGCGGGCCTGGGCATCCCGTAGAGCCCCTCCGCCGCTCTTTTGGTCATCGGAGGGCGAATCCCGACGCTCTCCGCCGTCCCTGGCCTCGCCGGCGACGAGCCTCGGGTCAACTCCGGCGAGTTGACCCGGGTTTGACCCTCCCCTCTCTCTCACTGACGTGTGGGCCCCAGGCCATTAACTAAACCTAATTAGCCACTAACACTGACCAGTGGGCCCCGACCCCCCCTAATCCTTTAATTAAGCAGATAACCCCCTGTTAAGTAACTGTGACGCTGACATATGGGTCCCACAGGTCAGTTTGACCTGGACGGCGCCCGTTGACCTGCTGAGGTCAGCATGAGGTCATGCTGACGCAATAATTCCTTTCTGGAATTAAAATAAATTAGGAAATGATTTATAATTCCAGAAAATTATATAAACTTCAATAAATCATAGAAAATTAACCGTAACTCCAAATTAAATAATTTATATATGAAAAATTATCAGAAAAATTCAAGGAATCCATCTGTACCATTTTCATGCATGTTAGAACAACTTATAGCTGCTGTTTAGCACAAATCAATTAAATGGCATTTAAATAATCACATATGGAGTTTGAATTTGAATCTTGGATTCAAGCCAACTTCATTTAATCTGGTTTTAGTTGCATTAGCCCAAAACACATTCATTTTGCCATGTCATGATCATGCATCATATTGTGCATTGCATTGATTGTGTTCCTTTCTGTGTTGCCGGTATTTGTCCCCTCTCGATAGACGTGATACCGATGATGTGATCGATGACACCGATGAAGAGCTATGCTATCTTCAGAAGTGCCAGGCAAGCAAAAACCCCTTGTTCATTCCGATACAATCCTACTCTCTCGCTCCTGCTCTCTTTTACTGCATTAGGACAACACCGATTCATCTGTTACTTGCTGCGGTAGCTGAACCCCTTTATCCTTTGCATGACCTGTCATTGCCACAGTAAATAGATGAAACCCACTAGCATGAGTAGGAGTTGTTTGAGCCCTGTTGTGCCTACTCATTCATGCTTGTTTGTCATGCCTGCTACTGCTTAGAGTTGAGTCAGGTCTGATTCATCGGGGATGAATCAGAGGCGTGTGAACATGTCCTACTGTGCGTGAGCTAAGTGTGTGAACACGATTTGGTAAAGGTAGCGGTGAGAGGCCATGTAGGAGTACATGGTGGGTTGTCTCATTGCAGCCGTCCTCAGGAACTGAGTTCTGTGTTTGTGATCCATGATTCAGCTACTACCATACATTGGGCCCTGAAATATGACCCCGCTCGACTTCTTATTCACCCTCGTCCTCTGTCCAGGAGTTGCAAGTAGTTTCTGGTGTTTGTAGTATGCTGGAGGCCGTGGACAGCGCTGACCGTAGGGGTGGGCTGTGATGCGGTAGGCACGTGGCCGGGTATACCGGGCGCCCGTTTGGTGTCACGGAACCCTGTTCACATCGTTTGGGGCTGTGAGCGAAACTCCGGCCGGATCTCCTCATGGATGGAACCCGAATAGGCGATAAACCTGGACTAGAGACTTGAGTGTTTAGGTAGGTCGTGGTCTACACCCACGTCGGCTTTCGCTTGAAGTCTGCCGGGCACATGTCGTGTGCAGACGCTAAGTGGTGGAAACATGTATGAAGAAGTACACCCCTGCAGGGTTAACATCATCTATTCGAATAGCCGTGTCCGCGGAAAAGGACTTCTGGGTTGCTTATATCAGTTCATAGACAAGTGAAAGTGGATACTCTAAAATACGCAAGATAAGCGTGAGTGCTATGGATGGCGTTCTCGTAGGGAGACGGGAGCGGATCCATAGTGGTGTATTGATATGGTGAATATGTGGACTCGTGTGCGCCACCTCAAAAGAGTTACTTGCAGTCGTAGTTTAGGATAGCCACCGAGTCAAAGCTGGCTTGCTGCAGTTAAACCCCACCATCCCCTTGTTGAAAATGATGCATATGTAGTTAGTTCTGATGTAAGTCTTGCTGGGTACATTTGTACTCACGTTTGCCTATTTTATGTTTTTGCAGAGAGACTTCAGTCTCACTAGTAGTTCCACGCGGACTTCGACGTTTAGCTTGATACCTCAGCTACGATCTTGTGCCCTCGGCAGGATCTGGTAGATAGTCAGGCTTCTCAGCCTTTTTCATTTATAGATGTCTGTACTCAGACATGATAGCTTCCGCTTGTGCTTTGACTTGTATGCTCTGATTGTTGGGTCATGAGACCCATGTTTGTAATGTCTCGCTCCTCGGAGCCTATTGAATAAACTACTTGAGTCGTAGAGTCATTTTGTGATGCCATGTTGTATTGCACATATCGAGCATATTGTGTGTATGTTATTGAAATGCTTGGTATGTGTGGGATCTGACCATCTAGTTGTTTATCTTTAGTAGCCTCTCTTACCGGGAAATGTCTCCTAGTGTTTCACTGAGCCGTGGTAGCTTGCTACTGCTCCGGAACACTTAGGCTGGCCGGCATGTGTCCTTCTTCGTTCCTGTGTCTGTCCCTTCGGGGAAATTTCACGCGATGAATACCGGAGTCCTGTTAGCCCGCTACAGCCCGGTTCACCGGAGTCCTGCTAGCCCAGTGCTACAGCCTGGATTCGCTCGCTGATGACCGACACGTTCGATGCTGGGTCATGGATGCCTGTCCCTGTAAGTCTGTGCCACTTTGGGTTTACGACTAGCCATGTCAGCCCGGGCTCCTTATCATATGGATGCTAGCGACACTGTCATATACGTGTGCCAAAAGGCGCAAACGGTCCTGGGCAAAGGTAAGGCGACACCCGTGGGAATACCGTGCGTGAGGCCGCAAAGTGATATGAGGTGTTACATGCTAGATCGATGTGGCATTGAGTCGGGGTCCTGACAGCGTTGGTATCAGAGCTTGACTGCCTGTAGGATTACCAAGCCAAACTGGTCGAAGTTGAGTCTAGAAATTCTTTAGTTATATAAGGGAATTGATTGTGGGATGGAACGTAAGGCTCTTTTTACTCCTTATACCTCATGGCCTTCTGATCTGAGTCATCATCTTCTCTTCTACGGGGATTAAGAACTAGGCTATCTCTTCTTTCCATCAGGATCACGTGTTACTAATCCGTAGACTTATAAGATTGTTGGATTTAAGCTTGAGTTCAGTTCCTACTACTTCTGTATGTTAACTGTTGATCTCCAAACCTTGATATTGTGCTTCTGAGTGGTTATGCCACCATTTTGTGAATGTCTCGAATCTTTTCTGAGCATTTACAGCCGTTACGCTGTCCGAGTCATCCCAGGTTTCTAAGTAGTCTGATGCATTTGCAAATCCTTTCTTCCCGTTTCAATGTTCCCATGGGCCAGATTAACCACACTAATCAGTGAGTTGAGGTACTCCGCTACCTTGACATATATGTTGGAGATATTATTATGACCCTAGGTGGTTTAGGGAGTCACCTAGAAATCTAGCAACGTTTTGTGTTCTCAGTGTGAAGATTCTAGCCATCATTCTCGAAAGCATCCCGTGATGCTACTTAGTAGTAGGTATTCTATTTCTGGGTTTTGAACCCGAGATTCACTCTACCTACTTCATGTTGATAGTAATTGCTAGTGCCTTTAGGATATTAGTAACTTTGCGATAGTCCTCGAGGTTCGTGGTACATCCTTCTTCCAAATACCATGAACTACTTATGGCAGAAGTTCCTCGTTGAACTGAAATATCACAACAGGATTATTTTTGATGAGTTCTCCATGCTATATTGTGACTCTGCCAGTCCTACCTCTCTGCATGGGTTATCCGGAAGAAATATGTTGAACTTGGTTCGACATACTAATCTATGCATCCACAACTCAGAAAATTATATGTTCCTTTGAGATGTTCTCTTTAGTTGCCTTCTGACCCTCGTCTATCAATTGATAGTCAAGAGTATGCGTGCGTTCGTTTATCGATGCCTATTACTCTTGTGGTCCGTCATGCCATTCTATCGCGGAATGACTAGGAGAAACAAACTCCAGTACCTCTTCCATATCCAGGATTGGGTCAAAGAAGTTGTGCTCCGTAGAACAAATTGCTAATCCAGCTTTTGCTCTGTTCTACCTTGGAGTATTACCATCTTTTATATCGGGATTGTTATAGGAATTGCACACCATCCTATGAACTCTTGGTACAGTGATACTTCTCGCCATCATTACTCATTCCTCGGTTCCGTGTAGTTATAACCGGAATGTCGACAAGTGAATTGTGATGTGTGAAATCAATACTCCTAGCAACCTTGTTGCTTGGTAGTTAAAGGACAATAATTTCATTCTTAGTGTGTTGGTTATTGAATCATCATTCTAAGATTGATCGTGCTACCTAGTCCATTCTCCTGGTTCACTCCTCGATCGATGAGTTAGGATTATTTCAAATCCTTGCTCTATTGATCATATCGCCTTGCCCTGAAAAGCAAGATTGTTCTCGAGCTTAGTAACATACCGGTGGTTCGTGATTTTCTGAATATCTTCTCAGAAGTATTACCAGGTTGTCACCTGACCGCTATGTTGAGTTCGTGATCAAGTTGGTTTATTCCTGTAAACCACCCCTTCTCCAAGAATCCGTGTTGGATACCCTGAGCTAGTTGGATAAGCTAAACAACAACTTGGAGAGTTGGAAGATAAAAGCTTGTCCGACTTAGTTCATGTTAAGGGATATCTTTTTGTGTGTGTGTGTGTGTGTGTTGAAGAAAGATGATATCTTCATCAATTGGTCCTTGTGAACAATTGTTGGATCTATTGTCTTACCCAAACCTTTGATTGAGTATGGGCTATCATCCAATCAGACCAGAACCAACGATATTCGTAATGTTGTCTTACTCGTGGTTGATCCCTCGAGCATACACCATTATATCTTTTGGGTCTGACCAATGCTATCACTTGTCCACTTAACTATGGAATTCCTTTTAAAGGGAAACCCGGAAGAATTGTTGTTGAGCCCATTGACACCATCCTTATCTCCTCCATGATTTTGTTGAACATTAAGCTAGTGTTGGAAACTTTTGAAAGCATTTCTTCATGCTAACTCATGAAGTATTTGTTTGATGAAAGGAGTGACTTCCTCTTATACACGTGCATTTGGTGAAAGTTGCCGCCGTGGATTTGAGAAAGTTAGTTTTGCTTCCTCTGGAATCATCCCAAGTCAGTCATGCATACGTGCGAAGTATTCTGTGGTCTGGAGACTTGCAACCTTCATTCCATATGTGTTCCGAGCACACCAAGCCACTGATTGAGTTGTTCAAAGATAAAGGAGTCTGTCCAAGGTGAACTCTTTGGACTTCCACACGTGGAGACTTCGATGTCATTAATGATGGTTCCCCACCTGAACTCGGTAGTGTTTTGTTGTAAGACTACCATGTGATAATGTTTGTCTGGGACAACGTGTTCACATGTGTGTAGCAGAACCAGCTCATGTTTTGGAGCTTGCTATTGTAGTTCGCTCCCCGAGAATCTCGCGACATCATCTCGTCGATTTGTGTTGCAAACTTTCATTTTTCTTCCTAGACTTGATGAGTCTGGAATATCCTGACACCAACCAGATCTGAATCTCAGGCAGATATGATGGTTGGAATATTTCCCAAGAACTATAATATTGGTCCCTCGATAACCGGTAAAGTGGATGTCGTGGCCAACACACCCAGCCGGAAGACCTGTTATTATAATATCTTGATTGAGGAAGTTTGCCACCTCCCCATAGGGATTTCGTAGGATTTACTCCCTAGTTGCCCCTATGGATTTTGAGATCCCGAAGTCCGACCTTTTACTTGATGTTCTAGTTATCAAACCATATCTATGAATGGGTTACACTAGCACGTCAAGGAGAACATTAGAAGCGGAGTGCTAAATGTCTCTCGGTCGATCATCCAGATATTGTTTCCTTGGCCTCGCTAGGGTGAAATCTGAGTTGATGTTATCTTCCTATGCATCTGCATCGTCCATCGTTGTTCATCATGGTGGTATGTTGTGTTGCCAGGATCCTTGACACGGATGTTGGTAAAACCTTGATGATTATGGAAATGCTCAAGTTCTTGAGAGCACGCACAAGCGCTAGGTGTTATCATCGGCACTAACTAGGTTTGCTCTCAGTTTCCTCGGCAATGCTATGATCTTTTCAAACAGTGAATCCACTCTCTATTGTTGGGTTCTTCCTTATTTACCAGAATCATCCCCATCATTTGCATTTTGTTCCCAGCTTGCACCGCCAATGTGCCATTCTACCATGGGTCTCTTCCATTTCCGGTGATAAGCAAATTCATCCATTACGTTGTTTTCAACAAGGTAATCCACATCATCCAAGTCCGAGTATGCCATTCTACCGACCCCCTCCAAATGATCGCTTGTGATTGCCTTAGGCTGGTATGAAGAGTTTCAATGATCTCTGGATCAAAGGTAATTCTTTTTGCCACTTAGGGTAATAATCTATGAATCACCCTCCTCCAGGATGTTTCTTCGTGGTATCATGGCAACTCAACTCCTCGCTACGTTGACAATCGTTTACCACCTTCTTAGGTGTGGAATTGTTGTCTACCTAGTGAACCTTCGTCATCCGTTTCTTTCCACCGCTCTTGATGTGAATCTCGTGTCTCAACCCGAGAGATGGTTCTATGTCTCATTCCGTGAGTTAATCCTGAGTTGTTCGATCTTCGAGGAGATCGACCCTTCTAGAGTCTTCTTCCCTCCATGTCATGTTGACAGGATTTCTCAGAGCAAGACTTCAAGATAATGATGGTGATCGAATCAACGTTCCTATGAAGTGCAACCTGGATCGTGAAGATTGTGCTAGTTTGCGCTCCCCCTTCACCTTACCCTACGCTTGAATCTCGGGACGAGATTTTTGTTTAGTGGGGGTGAGCTGTCACAGCCCCAGATCAGCCCTTGTTTGTTTTTGTTTTAGCATCTATGCAACATGTTTAAATTTTATGAAATTTGAAATGGGGATGACCAAGCCCTAGCACCAAAGCATTGCAAATAGGTTCAACTTCAAAATATTTTCACAGAACCCAAATTGGTTTGCAAAAATGTTCAGGATTACTGGAAAAGGGTGAAAACCATATCCAGAGATGATGGATATTTTTCCAAGACATTTTTGGATTTTTTGAATAAACCATATTGTATTTGACTTTGGGCATTTAAATACTATAAATAATTTAAATGTTCAAATAAATGTTGGAAATTGTTAAGGGTCACTGAAATAATTCAGAAAGCACCCATAATTATTTCCAGGATTTTATAAAATGATTTGATATTTTAAATCAAATCAAAAACAAATTGCAGAAATAGAAAAGAGAAACAGAACAGAAATAAAAGGGAGAGAAGGCCACCTGGGCCACTTACCTGGCGCCACTTACCTGGCCCAGCTCCATCTGGCCGGCCCAGCCCACCTCCTCCCCCTTGTCCTCTTCCTCCTCTGCCAGGAGGACGAACAGAGGCGAGGCGTGGCGCGCGCCGACGCTGCCTCGGCCACCTCCTGCTTCCCCTGGCCACCTCCTGCTTCCCCTGGCCGCGTGGATGAATGCCCCGGTGTCGTCCCGATCCGCCCGACCTCTCTCACTCTTCCCCTGCTCCCTCTCTCGCCGTTTCCCACCTCACCGAACACGCTCGCCGCCGCCGACGAGCTCCCTCGTGGCCACCGGCCACCCCTCGCCCTTCCGAAGAGCTTAGGAGCTCCGTCCCGACCCCATGGAGCTGCCCACCGACGCACGTGACCAGAGGAGGCCCCAGTCGACCGGAGCATCGTCGTCTTCATCCCCAGTGCCCGGAGATCGCCGCCGTAAATTCGCCGTCGCAGAAGCTTCCCCGAGCTCGCCGACCCCTCCGTCCAGTCCACTGTGAGCCCCTCTTCCTCTTCCCCCTTCCCTCAAGCTCGCACTCATCCCCTAGCCTCTTCCTCCACCGCGGCCGAGAGTTTCTCACCGCCGGCCATGGCATGGCCGTGGCCACAACCACCCCAGCTCGTATCCGAGCCCACTGACGTGCTCACCGCGATCTCAGGAGTCCGTAGCACGCCCCAACTCCTCCTGCCGTGCTCCCTAACCCCGACCCCGAGCTCGCCCGAGCTCCGGCCGCCGCCGAGGTCGACGCCGTGCTCAACTCCGGCAACCTCGCGGCCTCCCGTCCGTTCCTTTGGATGCGTAGGAGCAAGAGCTTCTCCCTACTGCCCTCAGCGCGCCAAACCACCGCTTGTAGCGCCAAACCCGCCACCACCCAAACTCCGGTCGCCGCCGTCGTCATGATTGCCGTCGCCTCCGGCCACCCTAGCTTCTCCCGTTGGCCCTGTTAGATGCGCGCGGGCCTGGGCATCCCGTAGAGCCCCTCCGCCGCTCTTTTGGTCATCGGAGGGCAAATCCCGACGCTCTCCGCCGTCCCTGGCCTCGCCGGCGACGAGCCTCGGGTCAACTCCGGCGAGTTGACCCGGGTTTGACCCTCCCCTCTCTCTCACTGACGTGTGGGCCCCAGGCCATTAACTAAACCTAATTAGCCACTAACACTGACCAGTGGGCCCCGACCCCCCCTAATCCTTTAATTAAGCAGATAACCCCCTGTTAACTAACTGTGACGCTGACATATGGGTCCCACAGGTCAGTTTGACCTGGACGGCGCCCGTTGACCTGCTGAGGTCAGCATGAGGTCATGCTGACGCAATAATTCCTTTCTGGAATTAAAATAAATTAGGAAATGATTTATAATTCCAGAAAATTATATAAACTTCAATAAATCATAGAAAATTAACCGTAACTCCAAATTAAATAATTTATATATGAAAAGTTATCAGAAAAATTCAAGGAATCCATCTATACCATTTTCATGCATGTTAGAACAACTTATAGCTGCTGTTTAGCACAAATCAATTAAATGGCATTTAAATAATCACATATGGAGTTTGAATTTGAATCTTGGATTCAAGCCAACTTCATTTAATCTGGTTTTAGTTGCATTAGCCCAAAACACATTCATTTTGCCACGTCATGATCATGCATCATATTGTGCATTGCATTGATTGTGTTCCTTTCTGTGTTCCCGGTATTTGTCCCCTCTCGATAGACGTGATACCGATGATGTGATCGATGACACCGATGAAGAGCTATGCTATCTTCAGAAGTGCCAGGCAAGCAAAAACCCCTTGTTCATTCCGATACAATCCTACTCTCTCGCTCCTGCTCTCTTTTACTGCATTAGGACAACACCGATTCATCTGTTACTTGCTGCGGTAGCTGAACCCCTTTATCCTTTGCATGACCTGTCATTGCCACAGTAAATAGATGAAACCCACTAGCATGAGTAGGAGTTGTTTGAGCCCTGTTGTGCCTACTCATTCATGCTTGTTTGTCATGCCTGCTACTGCTTAGAGTTGAGTCAGGTCTGATTCATCGGGGATGAATCAGAGGCGTGTGAACATGTCCTACTGTGTGTGAGCTAAGTGTGTGAACACGATTTGGTAAAGGTAGCGGTGAGAGGCCATGTAGGAGTACATGGTGGGTTGTCTCATTGCAGCCGTCCTCAGGAACTGAGTTCTGTGTTTGTGATCCATGATTCAGCTACTACCATATATTGGGCCCTGAAATATGACCCCGCTCGACTTCTTATTCACCCTCGTCCTCTGTCCAGGAGTTGCAAGTAGTTTCTGGTGTTTGTAGTATGCTGGAGGCCGTGGACAGCACTGACCGTAGGGGTGGGCTGTGATGCGGTAGGCACGTGGCCGGGTATACCGAGCGCCCGTTTGGTGTCACGGAACCCTGTTCACATCGTTTGGGGCTGTGAGCGAAACTCCGGCCGGATCTCCTCATGGATGGAACCCGAATAGGCGATAAACCTGGACTAGAGACTTGAGTGTTTAGGTAGGTCGTGGTCTACACCCACGTCGGCTTTCGCTTGAAGTCTGCCGGGCACATGTCGTGTGCAGACGCTAAGTGGTGGAAACATGTATGAAGAAGTACACCCCTGCAGGGTTAACATCATCTATTCGAATAGCCGTGTCCGCGGAAAAGGACTTCTGGGTTGCTTATATCAGTTCATAGACAAGTGAAAGTGGATACTCTAAAATACGTAAGATAAGCGTGAGTGCTATGGATGGCGTTCTCGTAGGGAGACGGGAGCGGATCCATAGTGGTGTATTGATATGGTGAATATGTGGACTCGTGTGTGCCACCTCAAAAGAGTTACTTGCAGTCGTAGTTTAGGATAGCCACCGAGTCAAAGCTGGCTTGCTGCAGTTAAACCCCACCATCCCCTTGTTGAAAATGATGCATATGTAGTTAGTTCTGATGTAAGTCTTGCTGGGTACATTTGTACTCACGTTTGCCTATTTTATGTTTTTGCAGAGAGACTACAGTCTCACTAGTAGTTCCACGCGGACTTCGACGTTTAGCTTGATACCTCAGCTACGATCTTGTGCCCTCGGCAGGATCTGGTAGATAGTCAGGCTTCTCAGCCTTTTTCATTTATAGATGTCTGTACTCAGACATGATAGCTTCCGCTTGTGCTTTGACTTGTATGCTCTGGTTTTTGGGTCATGAGACCCATGTTTGTAATGTCTCGCTCCTCGGAGCCTATTGAATAAACTACTTGAGTCGTAGAGTCATTTTGTGATGCCATGTTGTATTGCACATATCGAGCATATTGTGTGTATGTTATTGAAATGCTTGGTATGTGTGGGATCTGACCATCTAGTTGTTTATCTTTAGTAGCCTCTCTTACCGGGAAATGTCTCCTAGTGTTTCACTGAGCCATGGTAGCTTGCTACTGCTCCGGAACACTTAGGCTGGCCGGCATGTGTCCTTCTTCGTTCCTGTGTCTGTCCCTTCGGGGAAATGTCACGCGATGAATACCGGAGTCCTGTTAGCCCGCTACAGCCCGGTTCACCGGAGTCCTGCTAGCCCAGTGCTACAGCCTGGATTCGCTCGCTGATGACCGACACGTTCGATGCTGGGTCATGGATGCCTATCCCTGTAAGTCTGTGCCACTTTGGGTTTACGACTAGCCATGTCAGCTCGGGCTCCTTATCATATGGATGCTAGCGACACTGTCATATACGTGTGCCAAAAGGCGCAAACGGTCCCGGGCAAAGGTAAGGCGACACCCGTGGGAATACCGTGCGTGAGGCCGCAAAGTGATATGAGGTGTTACATGCTAGATCGATGTGGCATTGAGTCGGGGTCCTGACAGTCGCAAAAATGGTGATAATGCCGAAGACACGTCAATCAATGCCGGGTTCAGTGGCTCTAAGTCCGGTCAGCGGAAAAGGCCATTCAAAAATAACAATTTGGGCCCGTCCAGTCTAGACCGTATACTCGACCATTCATGCCAAATTAATGGCACCCCAGGAACACCAGCCAATCATACCAACAGAGAATGCTGGGTCTTCAAACAAGCCGACAGGTCAGGTGCCGAAAACAAGAAAAAGGGGTCTCAAAGTGACGATGACGATGAGGAGCCCCAATCACCGAACACAGGAGGGCAAAAGAAATTTCCCCCGCAAATCAAAACGGTGAACATGATAAACGCCACCCACATTCCCAAGCTGGACCGGACATGCACTCTTAGGGATGTCGACTTAACGGAGCCAGTTGTCACACCCTAGCTAGTTCATGCATTAGAGTGTTGCATCATGTCTATTTTTCTCAACAGAAACTTGAAATGGGGATGACAGAACCCCCAGCCCCCTCTGAATCCAACTAGGGTTTACTAAAAATACTTTCAATGAACCTGAAATGCCCTTCCAAAATGTCCATCATTTTTGTCTTGGTTCAGAACCTCTGCGAAAAGTGATGCACAATTTTCTAGGTCATCCTAAGGTCTTTGAATTAAATCATAAGTATTTGAATTTGGGCATTTAAAATTTATAAAATATTTCAAATGCTCAAATATTCCCAAACTAAAATGTTCCATGCTGTAATTATTCCAACTAAGGACCAGGTGCAGTTTGGTGATTTTTGGAATTTCTTAGGTATTTTTTAAAAATGCAACAAACCTGCAGAATAAATAAAAAACAGGAAAATAGGGAAAGTCTTACCTGGCGCCACCTAGTAGGCCCACCTGCCTGCCCGGCCCAGCCACCGCTCAAGCGAGCTGCTTGGCTTGGGCACGCAGGCAGGCAGCTGCCCGCCGCCCTGCTTCACCCCCTCGCCTCGCTGCTAGCCTGGATGATCTCCACGTCGTGCCTCAAACCCCCAGGACACATCCATTCTCCCCCAGCTCCTCTCCCTCGCTCTCCCGAACCATCACCGACGCCACCGTCGTCGCACCCTCGCCGTAGTCGCGCTCTCCGTCAACCCCGCACTGCGCCACCGTGTCCAGGAGCTTCGCCGCCCTCCGCTCCTTCGAACAAGCCGAGCCCCGAGCGCTCGCTTGCCCTGAAGCCACTGCCCCGACCTCGTTCGACCTTGCCACCGTCGGAGATCCCCTTCGCCGTCGCCGCCACACCAGCTCGTCCCCGACCGCGTCGTCTGCTCCCTCGAGATCGCCGTGAGCTTGGCTACCTCGTCCCCCTTCCCTTTCTCGCTCTCGTGCACCACAGCGAGCACACGTAGCTCACCCGCACGCGCCGCCGTGGAGCTCGTCGCCGACATGTCTCCGGCTAACCACCGGATACCCCACCATGTCTAACGCACTCACCGCGTCCCCAGGGGCCCAACGCACCTCACCACGTGCCTCACCGTGCCCCGTAGCCTCGGATTCGTCTTCACCCGACTCTGGCGACCGCCAAAGTCGTCGCCGGCGACGTCTCCGGCCACCCCGAGCTTAACCACCGCCACCAAGAGCTGCGGCTCGGTCCCAGCTACCCGCAGATGCTCTCCGCCGCCCATTTGGTCGCCGGAGTGCACAAAACCACTCTCGCCGCCTAGTTCGGCCTCGCCGGCGGCTACACGCCGGCGTGTTTGACCTTGACTTTGACTAGGGTGGGTCCAGGTTGACTCCCCTGAGTCTATGACAAGTGGGCCCCCCTGTTAATTAACCCAGTTTAGATTTAACTAAATTTAGTTAGTTAATTAACTACTGACATGCGGGACCCACTGGTCAGTTTGACCTGGACCGGACTGTTGACTTGCTGAGGTCAGCATGACATCATGCTGACGCAGTAATCCTTTTCTGGAATTAAAATAAATCCAGAATGATTTATAAATTCCAGAAAATACCCCAAACTTCAAAAATTTATAGTAAATCAACCGTAGCTCCAAATGCAAAGTTTTATATATATGAAAAATGATAAGAAAAATCCAATCTATCCATATGTACTGGTTTCATGCATGTTTAAGCAAGCTAACCTGATGTTTAGAGCAGAACTAGATTAAGCACTTATAAAGGGCCATGTATGAGTTTGAAACTTGAATCTTTGATTCAAAATGTTTCAAACCCATCTGGTTTTAGTTGCATTAGCCCAACACACTCATATTGCCATGTTTCATGCATGCATCATATTGTTGCATATTGTTTGGTAATGTTGTGTATCGGTGCTCTTTGCAGCAGGTTCTGCCTCCGAGGAGTACCACGATTACCCTAACGAAGAACAATATCAGTGCATCGACCCATCAGGCAAGCAACCAACCATTTGATCATATCGATACAATCCCATGTTCTCGCTCCTGCTCTCTCTTACCACATTAAGACAACGCGTTTCAAACTGCTGTATGCTACGGTAGTTGAACCCATTTCCTCTGCATGACCTGTCATTGCCACAGTAACTAGATGAAACCCACTAGCATGTGTAGGAGTTGATTGAGCCATATGTATGTGTTGTTCCTACCTTGCTGTGCCTGCTATGCTTAGAGTCATGTCAGGTCTGGTTCATCTGGGTGATGGGCTAGAGTGAAATGATCATGCCGGTAATGAGAGTGATGTGGTGAACACGATTTGGTAAAGGTATCGATGAAAGGCCATGTAGGAGTACATGGTGGGTTGTTTCATTAAAGCCGACCTTAAGCACTGAGATCTGTATGTGTGATTTAAGATACAACTACTACCATGCATTGGGCCCTGAAATATGACCCCGCTCGACATCTTATTCACTCTAGTTCTCTGTCCAGGAGTTGCAAGTAGTTTCTGGTGTTTGTAGTTACTGGAGGTCGTGGACAGCGCTGACCCGCGGGGTGGGCTGTGATGTGGTAGGTACGTGGCCGGGAATACCGGGCACCCGTTAGGTGTCAGGGAACCCTGTACACATCGTTCGGGGCCGTATGGGAAACCTCGGCCGGACTCCCTGCGGATGGAACCTAGATAGGCGATAAACCTGGACTAGAGACTTAGGTGTTTAGGTAGGTCGTGGTCTACACCCACATCGGCTTTCGCTTGAAGTCTGCCGAGCACATGTCGTGTGCAGACGCTAACTGGTGGAAGCATGTATGAAGAAGTACACCCCTGCAGGGTTAACATTATCTATTCGAATAGCCGCGTCCATAGTAAAGGACTACTTGGTTGCCTATACAGTTCATAGACAAGTAAATGGATACTACTAAAAATCTCAAGATAAGCGTGAGTGCCGAGGATGGCTCTTTCGTAGGATGACGGAGGTGGATCCTCGTTGGTGTATTGAAGTGGTGAGTAGTGGACTCGTGTGCGCAAAACCATTTCAAGTTGGTGTATCGTAGGATAGCTTAGCCAAGAGTCAAAGCTGGCTTGCTGCAATAACCCCACCAACCCTTCTTGATAATGTGCATGTATGTAGGATCTGATGTAAGTCTTGCTGAGTACCTTTGTACTCATGTTGCTTTAATTTACATTTTTTCAGAAGTCGCTGCAACCCCTTCTGATGGGTTCTTCGTAGACATTGACATCGATGAGTAGACTGAGGCCCAGGTGGTGACTCTGAGCTTGTGAAGGACCATGTAGTATAGCCAGGCTTTCCCAAGCCTCTTCTATTTTACTAGTTGTCTGTACTCGGACAAGTTACTTCCGTTGTTGGCTTGTATGTCTGTATGACTTGAATGCTGGGTCGTGTAACCCGTACTTGTGTGTATGATATGTATGGCTCTCTGAGCCTTAAATAAAGTATTGGTGTCGTAGAGTCATGTTGTGATGCCTTGTTGTATTTGCACATATCGAGCATATTGTGTGTATGATTGAAATGCTTGGTATGTGTGGGATCTGACTATCTAGTTGTTTATTCTTGGTAGCCTCTCTTACCGGGAAATGTCTCCTAGTGTCTCCACTGAGCCTTGGTAGCTTGCTACTGCTCCGGAACACTTAGGCTGACCGGCATGTGTCCTTCTTCGTTCCTGTGTCTGTCCCTTCGAGGAAATGTCACGCGATGGATACCGGAGTCCTGTTAGCCCGCTACAGCCCGGTTTACCGGAGTCCTGCTAGCCCAGTGCTACAGCCCGGATTCACATGCTGATGACCGACATGTTCGATGCTGGGTCATGGATGCCTGTCCCTGTAAGTCTGTGCCACTTTGGATTTACGACTAGCCATGTCAGCCCGGGCTCTTTACCATATGGATGCTAATGACACTATCATATACATGTGCCAAAAGGCACAAAAGGTCCCGGGCAAAGGTAAGACGACACCCGTGGGAATACCGTGCGTGAGGCCGCAAAGTGATATGAGGTGTTACATGCTAGATCGATGTGGCATCGAGTCGGGGTCCTGACAGCGTTGGCATCAGATCCGGATTGCCTGTAGGTTCTCCAAGCCAAACTGGTCGATGTTGAGTCTAGAAATGCTTTAGTTATATGTAGGGGAATTGTTTGTGGGATGGAACGTAAGGCTCTTTTTACTCCTTTATCTCATGACATTCTGATCTGAGTTAGTCTATTCTTCCACTGGGGGTTAAGGAATTAGGATCTCTTCTCTCTATCAGGTTCACGTGTTACTAATCAGTAGTACCTTATAGGTTTGATGGATACAAGCCTAGTTCAGTTCTACTACCCCATTATGTTGCTAAGATGGACCTAGAACCTTGATATGATGTTGTTGAGTGTCTATGCAATTCTTTGTCAAATGCCTCAAAATCCTCTTTGAGCATTTACAGCCGTTATGCTGTCCAATTTCTGCTAGGAATCTTAATGTCTTGTGTTTATCATGTTCCAGATGGCGTCCCGTCCTCAGAATCAAGTGGTTCGTTTGACTCGATGTCTAGATGTACCCGGCCATACTGCCATGTTGGTCAGGGTAGTGACTGAGGCTGGATACCGTTGGTATCCTGAGTACACGGTCGAAGAGCAATTCCGAGACTTTAATCAAAGTCAATATTTTTGCACTGTCAGGATATTTCCATCTTATCCTGGATCTACCGAGCCCCTCCACTGCTCCTATGGACTCGGGGTTACTATTGAGATGGCTGTACAGGATGCTGCCTACTCTATGATGACCATCATGCGAGTCAGGACTGGCCTATTTCGGGACTCTGACTTCCGGTATATGCCAGCATCACTTCCGGGAGCACAAGGGTATCTCCAGGCTATCTATGCTGACTCCACTCAGGAGGATTCACGAACCCGCACCACTGCACAGTTGCTTGAAGACAAGGACCGTGAAAATCATGCCTTGAGACTAGAGCTTTTCAATACCCGTGCTGATCATTGGGCCACTTTGACTCGGTTTGCACCGGCTGTGCATGCTGGATATATGGATATGCGAGATCTCTATCCTGTGAGATCTGCTCTGCCAGACGTGATGGATTGGCGCGATGTAGGAGGCATCACCCCACCTCATGGTCCCCGTAGGCCACCGTTTATTGGTCCAAGACCTCATCCTAGCCCCTATGGTCCACAAGCTCCACGGGACCGACTGTTTCCGGATGATCACGTTGAGCTTCCAGGCTATGGAGGTGACTTCTATGAAGAATACTACGGAGCTGTCTGAGTTAGTAGTAGTATCACTAGTATCGTACTAGTTGTATCGTCCACCGTCCTGCGTGACCGTGGGATATGACTTAGCTTGTACCGCCTTCCGGAGGTGTAGAAAAATAATGTATAGGAGCTCGGAATGCCTCCGATGAGATGTAATCCTCTTTTCACTGTAGTAGTACTTTGTTTGGTTCTGTACTAAACCTTGTATGGTGTGTATGACGATGGAATAAAAGAAGCAGTTTCTGTATCTACCATGTCATACGGATGATCATCTTACATTCCAAGTTATCCATTACATTCTACATTTCTATGTCAGAATCCTATCATCCTGGACTAAACCATTATTTTGTTTTCCTAGGATGGTTAACACCCGCACCAACCCTGCTCCCCCAGAGCAGGCCGAAGGCAGCAGAGTTGGGGGAACAAACCTGCCTCACCCTCCCTCTCTGGCCGAAGTTATGCTGGAAGCCGAGAGAAACAAGCGGGAGACTAACCGTTTGTTGGAGCGCATCGAGCAAAACACAGCACACCATCAGAGGAATAACTTGGTGTCACTCAGTGACTTCATCAAGTTACATCCACCCACCTTCCACCACTCCGTCGAGCCTCTCGACGCCGATGACTGGCTTCGCAGTATTACTCACAAACTGCGTTCTGCGTTAGTAGCTGAGGCTAATAAGGTCACCTTTGCTGCATATCATCTTGAAGGCCCCGCCAGTCTCTGGTGGGAGAACTATGGAGCTATGCGCCCAGCGGGCCATGTCACTACTTGGGCTAAATTCAGCGAGGCTTTCCATGAACATCACATTCCGGAGGGTCTCGTGGACCGTAAACATGAGGAGTTCTGCAGTTTTACTCAAGGTCGACTCTCTGTGGATGCATACAACAGGGAGTTTGGTAACCTAGCACGGTATGCAACTGAGGAAGTCTCTACTGATACAAAGAAGCAAGCAAGGTTCCGCAAGGGACTTAGCCCTGAGCTTCGCCGCGACCTCCGTCTGCATGAGTGCACATCTTTTCAGAAGCTTGTTAACGAAGCCATCAGTGCTGAGTCTGGTCAGACTGATTATGAAGCAACACGCAAGCATGGCCGTGACATGGGTTCCTCATCCGGTGCTGGTCCTAAGAAGCGCCGCGTGTGGGTGCCTAACACTGCCCTGCCACCGAGGTTCACACCAAGGCCATCCTTCCAGGCGCCTCGCCCCGCCCAATAGTTTGCACCAGCCAAGCCCTATGGTGGTCCAACCAACAATGCTCCTCCACGTACCAGCTCTTTGACTTGATTTAAGTGTGGGGAATCGGGCCACTACCTGCGCGAGTGCCCCCAGACCAACCCCAACCAGTCTGGAAAAGCTGTTGGTCGTGGCAAGCCGACAGGGAAAGCGTTCTACGCCAAGCCGGCCACCGCTGCACGTGGCCATGTCAATTGTATCTCTACTGAAGAAGCTCAAGAGGATCCCAACGTCGTTCTCGGTACGCTCCTTGTTAATTGCCACCCGGCATCTGTTCTTTTCGATACTGGAGCATCTCATTCTTTCATATCCGAAAATTATGCTCGCTTGCATAACACCGCATTCTGTGACATGCCGTCCACTATGGAAATTTCTACTCCTGGTTCTAGATGGCAAACCTCTAGAGTAAGCCATGGAAATGAAATTCAAATTGACAAACTTGTTTTTCTCGCATCTTTGATAGCCCTCAAATCTTCGGATATTAATATCATCTTGGGTATGGACTGGATGTTAGCCCATCATGCCAAGATTGATTGTTTCTCTAGGACTGTTCAACTTACACATCCCTCGGGAAAGATAGTCAATGTCTTGACCCGAGTAGCCAAGCGACAACTATATTCTCTTAACTCTAGCCCGTTGCCAGACCTCGAAGACGTTCCGGTAGTCCGTGACTTTCCGGATGTCTTCCCAGAGGAATTGCCAGGTGTTCCACCTGACAGAGATGTCGAGTTCGTGATAGATCTCATTCCAGGAACTGTCCCAATTTCTAGAAGACCCTATAAGATGGCACCTTTTGAACTAGCCGAACTTAAGAAACAACTTGATGAGTCCTTGAAAAAGGGTTTCATCCGACCTAGTTCGTCTCCATGGGCTTGCCCCGTCCTCTTCGTCAAGAAGAAGGATGGTACGGACCGGATGGTTATAGATTATCGACCCGTCAACTTGGTCACAATCAAGAACAAGTATCCGCTCCCCAGGATCAACGACCTGTATGATCAGCTCGCTGGATCCTCCATCTTTTCTAAAATGGATTTGAGGTTGGGCTACCATCAAATCAAAATCCGGAACGGGGACATTCCTAAAACGGTTTTTGTTACTCGTTATGGCCAATACGAGTACACCGTCATGTCCTTCGGTTTAACCAACGCTCCAGCCACTTTCTCTCGCTTAATGAACTCAATCTTCATGGAGTATTTGGATAAATTCGTCGTGGTTTACCTCGATGATATACTCATCTACTCCAAGAACGAGGAAGAACATGTCGAACATCTAAGGCTAGTGTTGATGAAACTTCGAGAGCATCGTCTTTATGCCAAGTTCTCCAAATGCGAATTTTGGTTGCCAGAAGTGACCTATCTAGGGCATGTAATTTCTGGTAAAGGTATTGCTGTTAATCCCGAGCGAGTTCAAGCCGTCCTTAATTGGACTCCACCTGAATCGGTCAAGCAAGTTCGGAGTTTCCTTGGCTTAGCGAGCTATTGTCGCCGCTTTGTCGAGAACTTCTCCAAAGTTGCCAAACCTCTAACTGAACTCCTCAAGAAAGATAACAAGTTCGAGTGGACTACACAATGTGAGCACAGCTTTAGGAACTGAATAGACGCCTGACATCTGCTCCCGTATTGGTACCACCAGATTTCTCTAAGGACTTTGTTATTTATTGCGACGCCTCGCGACAAGGACTAGGTTGCATTCTCATGCAAGATCGTCACGTAATTGCTTACGCTTCACGGCAATTGCACCCACATGAGGAGAATTATCCTACTCATGATCTAGAGCTTGCAGCTGTAGTCTATGCACTTAAAACCTAGCGACATTACCTCCTCGGTAATCGTTGCGAAATCTTCACCGATCACCAAAGTCTGAAGTACATCTTCACCCAACCGGATTTGAATCTCAGGCAAAGACGTTGGGTTGATTTGATCACAGATTTCGACTTAGGGATAACTTACGCCCTAGGAAAGGCCAACATTATGGCTGATGCACTAAGTCGTAAATCTTATTGTAACAATCTGATGTTACAACAAGGTCAACCGCTTCTCCATGAGGAATTTCGGAAGCTTAACCTTCACATTGTTCCCCAAGGCTTTATTTCCACCTTGGTGGTGAAACCTACTCTTACGGATCAAATTATCGCTGCCCAAAGGCGAGATAAAGGAATATCTAGGATCAAGGAGAACATTGCTAGCGGAGGTGCTAGGTGTGTCTCCACAAATGATCATGGTGTTGTGTACTTTGAGAACCGTTTAGTGGTTCCCAAGAACCAGCATCTACGGTAGTTGATCCTTAAGGAGGCTCATGAATCTCCTCTCACCATTCATCCCGGTAGTACTAAGATGTATCAGGACCTACGCCAGAGGTTCTGGTGGACTAGGATGAAGAGAGACATTGCTCAGTTTGTTGCTAGTTGCGACGTCTGTCGTCGTGTAAAAGCAGAGCATCAACAGCCTGCTAGCACCCTTCAGCCCTTAGCTATTCCTGGATGGAAATGGGACAAAATTGGTATGGATTTCATTACCGGTTTTCCCAGAACCAAGAGAGGGAATAACGCTATCTTCGTCGTTGTCGACCGTCTTTCCAAAGTAGCCCATTTCCTACCTGTTCGCGAGAGTATAACCGCTAGTCAATTAGCAGACTTGTACATCTCCTGAATAGTGTCTCTCCATGGTGTTCCACTGGAAATTAACTCGGATCGAGGAAGTCTCTTTACCTCTCGATTTTGGGAAAGTTTCCAAAATGCTATGGGAACCCGCCTTTCCTTTAGCACTGCTTTTCACCCTCAATCAAGTGGTCAAGTGGAATGTATCAACCAGATTCTAGAAGACATGCTTCGAGCTTCTGTTATCTCATTCAGAATGGATTGGGAGAAATGCCTTCCATTTGCTGAATTTGCTTATAACAACAGCTATCAATCTAGCTTGGGTAAAGCCCCTTTTGAAGTTCTCTATGGACGAAGGTGTCGAACACCTCTTAACTGGTCAGAAACCGGGAAAGACAATTCTTTGGCCCGGACATGATCCAGGAAGCAGAAGAGCAAGTTCGCATTGTTCGTGAAAAGTTGAAAACAGCCCAATTTCGTCAAAAGAGTCAATACGACCGAAAACATAAGGCTATGACTTTTGAGGTTGACGAGAAGGCTTACCTTCGGGTTACTCCTCTGAAGGGAACCCATCGTTTCGGTATCAAAGGCAAATTGGCTCCTCGTTACATTGGACCCTTTCGCATTCTCGCTAAACGAGGAGAAGTTGCCTACCAATTGGAACTACCTCCGCATCTCTCCAGAGTCCACGACATCTTCCACGTTTCTCAACTCAGGCGTTGCTTCTCGGATCCTATCCGTGGAGTGGACCACGAAACGCTTGATCTTCAAGATAATCTCACGTATCGAGAGTACCCCGTTCGTATCCTCGATCAAGCCGAGCATACCACTCGACGTCATAATATGAAGTTTCTCAAGGTTCAATGGTCGCACCATTTTGAGAAGGAAGCAAATTGGGAAAGGGAGGATCGTCTTCGACTTGAGTACCCTGCCTTCTTTCTGGAGGAACCTAAATCTCGGTACGAGATTCTTTTGAGTGGGGGTGAGTTGTCACACCCTAGCTAGTTAATGCATTAGAGTGTTGCATCATGTCTATTTTTCTCAATAGAAACTTGAAATGGGGATGACAGAACCCCCAGCCCCCTCTAAATCCAACTAGGGTTTACTAAAAATATTTTCAATGAACCCGAAATGCCTTTCCAAAATGTCCATCATTTTTGTCTTGGTTCAGAACCTCTGCCAAAAGTGATGCACAATTTTCTAGGTCATCCTAAGGTCTTTGAATTAAATCATAAGTATTTGAATTTGGGCATTTAAAATTTATAAAATATTTCAAATGCTCAAATATTCCCAAACTAAAATGTTCCATGCTGGAATTATTCCAACTAAGGACCAGGTGCAGTTTGGTGATTTTTGGAATTTCTTAGGTATTTTTTAAAAATGCAACAAACCTGCAGAAGAAATAAAAAACAGGAAAATAGGGAAAGTCTTACCTGGCGCCACCTAGCAGGCCCACCTGCCGGCCCAGCCCAGCCACCGCTCCAGCGAGCTGCTTGGCTTGGCCAGGCAGGCAGGCAGCTGCTCGACGGCGACGCCAGCACGCGCCACGCAGCTGCCCGCCGCCCTGCTTCACCCCCTCGCCTCGCTGCTGGCCTGGATGATCTCCACATCATGCCTCGAACCCCCAGGACACATCCATTCTCGCCCAGCTCCTCTCCCTCGCTCTCCTGAACCATCACCGACTCCACCGCCGCCGCACCCTCGCCGTAGTCGCGCTCTCCGTCAACCCCGCGTTGCGCCACCATGTCCAGGAGCTTCGCCGCCCTCCGCTCCTTCGAACAAGCCGAGCCCCGAGCGCTCGCTTTCCCTGAAGCCACTGCCCCGACCTCGTTCGACCTTGCCACCGCCGGAGATCCCCTTCACCGTCGCCGCCGCACCAGCTCGTCCCCGACCGCGTCGTCTGCTCCCTCGAGATCGTCGTGAGCTTGGCTACCTCCTCCCCCTTCCCTTTCTCGCTCTCGTGCACCACCGCGAGCACACGTAGCTCACCCGCATGCGCCACCGCGGAGCTCATCGCCGACGTGTCTCCGGCTAACCACCGGCCACCCCACCATTTCTAATGCACTCACCGCGTCCCCAGGGGCCCAACGCACCTCACCACGTGCCTCGCCTAGCCCCGTAGCCTCGGATTCGTCTTCACCCGACTCCGGTGACCGCCAAAGTCGTCGCCGGCGACGTCTCCGGCCACCCCGAGCTCAACCACCGCCACCAAGAGCTGCGGCTCGGTCCCAGCTACCCGCAGATGCTCTCCGCCACCCATTTGGTCGCCGGAGTGCACAAAACCACTCTCGCCGCCGCGTTCGGCCTCGCCGGCGGCTAGATGCCGGCGTGTTTGACCTTGACTTTGACTAGGGTGGGTCCAGGTTGACTCCCCTGAGTCTATGACAAGTGCCCCCCTGTTAATTAACCCAGTTTAGATTTAACTAAATTTAGTTAGTTAATTAACTACTGACATGCGGGACCACTGGTCAGTTTGACCTGGACCGGCCTGTTGACTTACTGAGGTCAGCATGACATCATGCTGACGCAGTAATCCTTTTCTGGAATTAAAATAAATCCAGAATGATTTATAAATTCCAGAAAATACCCCAAACTTCAAAAATTCATAGTAAATCAACCGTAGCTCCAAATGCAAAGTTTTATATATGAAAAATGATCAGAAAAATCCAATCTATCCATCTGTACAGCTTTCATGCATGTTTAAGCAAGCTAACCTGATGTTTAGAGCAGAACTAGATTAAGCACTTATAAAGGGCCATGTATGAGTTTGAAACTTGAATCTTTGATTCAAAATGGTTCAAACCCATCTGGTTTTAGTTGCATTAGCCCAACAAACTCAAATTGCCATGTTTCATGCATGCATCATATTGTTGCATATTGTTTGGTAATGTTGTGTATCGGTGCTCTTTGCGGCAGGTTCTGCCTCCGAGGAGTACCACGATTACCCTAATGAAGAACAATATCGGTGCATCGACCCATCAGGCAAGCAACCAACCATTTGATCATATCGATACAATCCCATGTTCTCGCTCCTGCTCTCTCTTACTGCATTAAGACAACGCGTTTCAAACTGCTGTATGCTACGGTAGTTGAACCCATTTCCTCTGCATGACCTGTCATTGCCACAGTAACTAGATGAAACCCACTAACATGTGTAGGAGTTGATTGAGCCATATGTATGTGTTGTTCCTACCTTGCTATGCCTGCTATGGTTAGAGTCATGTCAGGTCTGGTTCATCTGGGTGATGGGCTAGAGTGAAATGATCATGCCGGTAATGAGAGTGATGTGGTGAACACGATTTGGTAAAGGTATCGATGAAAGGCCATGTAGGAGTACATGGTGGGTTGTTTCATTGAAGCCGACCTTAAGCACTGAGATCTGTATGTGTGATTTAAGATACAGCTACTACCATGCATTGGGCCCTGAAATATGACCCCGCTCGACTTCTTATTCACTCTAGTTCTCTGTCCAGGAGTTGCAAGTAGTTTCTGGTGTTTGTAGTTAGTGGAGGCCGTGGACAGCGCTAACCCGCGGGGTGGGCTGTGATGCGGTAGGTACGTGGCCGGGAATACCGGGCACCCGTTAGGTGTCACGGAACCCTGTACACATCGTTCGGGGCCGTATGGGAAACCTCGGCCGGACTCCCTGCGGATGGAACCTGGATAGGCGATAAACCTGGACTAGAGACTTACGTGTTTAGGTAGGTCGTGGTCTACACCCACGTCGGCTTTCGCTTGAAGTCTGCCGAGCACATGTCGTGTGCAGACGCTAAGTGGTGGAAACATGTATGAAGAAGTACACCCCTGCAGGGTTAACATTATCTATTCGAATAGACGCGTCCGCGGTAAAGGACTACTTGGTTGCCTATATAGTTCATAGACAAGTAAATGGATACTACTAAAAATCTCAAGATAAGCGTGAGTGCCGAGGATGGCTCTTCCGTAGGATGACGGAGGTGGATCCTTGGTGGTGTATTGAAGTGGTGAGTAGTGGACTCGTGTGCGCAAAACCATTTCAAGTTGGTGTATCGTAGGATAGCTTAGCCAAGAGTCAAAGCTGGCTTGCTGCAATAACCCCACCAACCCTTCTTGATAATGTGCATGTATGTAGGATCTGATGTAAGTCTTGCTGAGTACCTTTGTACTCATGTTGCTTTAATTTACATTTTTTCAGAAGACGCTGCAACCCCTTCTGATGGGTTCTTCGTAGACGTTGACATCGATGAGTAGACTGAGGCCCAGGTGGTGACCCTGAGCTTGTGAAGGACCACGTAGTATAGCCAGGCTTTCCCAAGCCTCTTTTATTTTACTAGTTGTCTGTACTCAGACAAGTTACTTCTGCTGTTGGCTTGTATGTCTGTATGACTTGAATGCTGGGTTGTGTGACCCGTACTTGTGTGTATGATATGTATGGCTCTCTGAGCCTTAAATAAGGTACTGGTGTCGTAGAGTCATGTTGTGATGCCTTGTTGTATTTGCACATATCGAACATATTGTGTGTATGATTGAAATGCTTGGTATGTGTGGGATCTGACTATCTAGTTGTTTATTCTTGGTAGCCTCTCTTACCGGGAAATGTCTCCTAGTGTCTCCACTGAGCCTTGGTAGCTTGCTACTGCTCCGGAACACTTAGGCTGACCGGCATGTGTCCTTCTTCATTCCTGTGTCTGTCCCTTCGGGGAAATGTCACGCGATGGATACCGGAGTCCTGTTAGCCCGCTACAGCCCGGTTTACCGGAGTCCTGCTAGCCCAGTGCTACAGCCCGGATTCACTTGCTGATGACCGACACGTTCGATGCTGGGTCATGGATGCCTGTCCCTGTAAGTCTGTGCCACTTTGGGTTTACGACTAGCCATGTCAGCCCGGGCTGTTTACCATATGGATGCTAGCGACACTATCATATACGTGTGCCAAAAGGCACAAACGGTCCCGGGCAAAGGTAAGACGACACCCATGGGAATACCGTGCGTGAGGCCGCAAAGTGATATGAGGTGTTACATGCTAGATCGATGTGGCATCGAGTCGGGGTCCTGACACCAGTCGCCCCACAATATAACCTATGGCCTATCACCTTCGATCGTACGGATCATCCGGCCAATACTAATCAGGGCAATCCAGCCGCACTCGTCCTTGACCCAATAATTGATGGATTCCACCTCACACGAGTCCTTATGGACGGAGGCAACAGTTTAAACCTGCTGTATCAGGACACAATGCACAAGATGGGTATCAGTCATTCGATGATCAAGCCCACTAAAACCACCTTTAAAGGTGTTATACCAGGTGTGGAGGCCAGTTGTACAGGCTCCATCACTCTGGAGGTAGTCTTCGGATCAACAAACAATTACCGTACCGAAGGGTTAGTCTTCGACATCGTCCCCTTTCATAGTGACTATCAGGCACTGCTCAGACGAACCGCGTTCGCTCGATTAAACACGGTGCCACATTAGGCCTACCGTAAACTCAAGGTGCCCGGTCCGCACGGTGTCATCACGGTTAATGGTAGGGCCGAACTTCCCGTCACTGTCGAAGAGTCTACCGCCGCTTTAACAACAAAAGCAACGAGTGGCACCTTTCAGTCGAACCCCAAGCCGACGGCCAAGCTCTCGGACACCGCCAAAGGAGTTCGAACTACTACGCAGCAGGATAGCCCGGCTCGTCCGGAGCTCAATTAAACACTTCAGCAAAAGTTAAGACATGCCACATACTGCGGCTTAACCGCTCCGTGGCACACAAACATTTCTTGCATTTTCTTTGCAGGCTCGCCTTTGCGTAGGCCAGGACCGATGCCATGGAAATAGTTAGAACGCGTAAGGGAATCTTTAGATATTCCTCTCGATGACCATCCGACTACACTCCAGATCCACATACAACTTCCTCCTGGCTGGTCTCAGCAGGTTCCACAGTCATATTTCTTTTTATCACATTACCTGTACTCATACACATCGACGTATTATACAAATACAACATGTGGATTTATATGATGCTTATCTGCTGTTATTTCTTATTGAAACTCTTTTGTCAAAAGGCAGCTGCACATCGCGATATCCCTTAATATGCCAGGGGCTTAATTATACCCATAATACGGCAATAAAGTCCGAACACCTTCACGGCAGTTCGGCACCCCGAACTTATAGCATTATATGCATCAGCTCTGAATCATGTCTTGGGTCAATAGTTGGGTTTGCCCGGCTCCCATGTTTTGGTACCTTACGTTCTGCTATATCGGCTAAGGTAGCACAGGGAGAACTACTTCGATTGTGTCCCGGTTCTTCCGGTCGAGCACCTCAGTAGAGAAAGCCAAAAACTGACCGTCATGATATAGCGAGAGCTAGTCAGCTGTTCGAGAGGTTGTAAAATCTTTAAGGATTTCTTCCGCATAATGCCATAACCAATGCAGCGTGCGATGGATCGGCTTTTTCTTCCGATCAGGTGCTTATAGAGCCCCTCGTGCGGTCTTCCGAACACCAGGGGCTGCACCTACCTTCCTTTTGTCAAACTCCTATGGCTAAGTGAGAGTGATATAGCCCTATAGTCCGATTGCCTGGTTCGCTGTGCTGAACACCTCCTTCAAGGATCCAAAACTAGGATAAAGAGTGCTCAGGTTTATCCCGAACACCCCTGTACTTACTACGTGGGGGCAGAAGCCGACGACTGGCGAACTCTCAGGATTAATATATAAAACGGCCGCACAGGAGGAAATACTTTAAAATAACAAGCAATAAATAATAGAAATGACCTTGTTCAACATTACAAAGGACAACATGACTGTATTCATGGAAATATAATGCCCTTGGTGCATTGCTCCGCCGCAAGGCGGGCTCCTTTCAAGACACTATCATAATATAATTCGGGCTTGCGGTGCTCCTTCCCCTCCGCCGGTCCCTCGGACATCAGCTTTTCCGCATCCATCTTCCCCCAGTGCACCTTTGCGCGGGCGAAGGCCATTCGCGCACCCTCCATACAGACCGACCGATTGATGACTTCGAGTAGAGGGCAGGCACTCACAAGCGGCTTCACGAGCCCGAAGTAACTGCTTGGAATCGGCTCGACAGGCCATAGCTGGATAATTAAAATCTTCAGGGCTAGCTCGGCTGCCTTATGCAGTTCGATCAGCTGCTTCAGTTGATCGGTAAAAGGAACCGGATAATTCAGTGCATCTAGAAGACCTTATCCGCAGTGTTCCTTTCTTCGAGTCAGTAGAATTGGGCGGCATCAGATATGCTGCATGGCAGCTCCGCAAATACCCCTGGAGAAATCAGAATTCAAATTATCAACTTAATTTTCTCCTTTCAACTACCCGCTTTGTATAGAAAAAGCCTTACCAGCCGCAATTTTTCTCGCCTCCTGGATTTCCTTCAGGGCACCTTGGGCTTCCGCTCGGGCATCACTTGCGGCTTGGCGAGCTTGGGAGAGTTCGGATTCTTTCCCTGATAAACTCTGCTCCAAGGTCTCGCATTTCTTCACGGCCTCTTGAAGCTCTCGCTCAGCTTGAATAACTCGGACCTTGTGCTTTTCGCGAAGAGCCTGCTCTGCGGCTGCCTTTTTCTCAGCCTCGGCCACAGCCTTATTAAGAGCCTCGACTTCGGTCATCGCCCCTAGAGCAAATCATGAAACATATTTTTACCATACTAAAAAAGTGTTCGCACAGAATGCGAGCAAGGTTTGTGCATACCTTGTTTATCCTCCAACTGCCTTTTCAACTGGCCAAGTTCTTCTTTGGCCCGCTCCAGACTTTGATTCACTCCGGAGACTTCCGCAGTATGAGAGGCGGCAGTCGCTACAGACGCCTTCTTATAAAAGAAGAGAGATAGATGTCATCAAGTGAGTCTTCTACGAACATAAATTTGATCCTCTGTCTGGTTCTTTCTTTCACCAAACAGTGTATCAAGGGCTAATGTCTATACTATGACACTCTTCGAAACCTTATAAAACATACCTCAAGGCCTCTTATAAGGCTGATGCAGGCTTCATCCAGTCCACCCTCAGTGGACCGAATCTTCTCAATCACCGCACCCATAAGGGCACGGTGTTAATCGATGATGGAGGCGCTTTTCAGCGCCCCCAATAAAGTTTCCAGCACCTCTGGTTCGACAGAGGCCGCCTGCCTGATTCTGGAGCCTTATTGGTCTCTAGAATCGCGTCCGGCTGGGGGCCGGATTCAAGATGGCCCCCGCCGTTGACGTCCACGGGAGCCTTCTCAACCATGTGTCCGGACCCTGAAGTCTGACCTCCTGGTGCCGTCTTTACGATCTTCCTCCCCCCCCCCTCCGTGGCCTGGGTCCTTCTGGGACGAAACCTTGGTGTCATTCACATGTTTGGCGGAGGGGGGCCTTCGGGGGTGTCCCGCTCTCCATAACATTCGAGCCCATCAAATCCTCCGATGAGGATTGTTCGGTGCGGGACCTCGCCGGAGTGCAAAAGTATGGCTCAGATTAAAATATCATGCCATGATAAGCCTGGACGCGTAAACGTGTTCGGATTCAATATACTCACGAGTTTACCAGGGGCTGGGCCCTGGGATCCCACTCCGGGCAGCTGTTGGCGGCGGTAGTGGACTCCTCTGGACGAGGAGTTTTTCCCCTCTTTGGCGACTCAGCCTCCAAGGATGTGGAGGCTGTCCTCTTCCTTCTTCCCCTTACTGGGGATTCGTCTTCCTCCTCCTCCTCATCCTCTTCGGAGGCAGAACAGGCACTGGAATCTTCGGATATTGCGTCCGAGGCGCCATGGCGACGGAGGCTGCCCCTGGTCTTTTTGGCCTCCTTCTCGGCCTTCTTCTTCGGCGCCTTGTAAGGCGCTGGGACCAGCATCTTCGTTAGAAGTGGACCGGCCGGTTCTTCAGGAAGTGCGGCCGGATAGTAGATCCGCCCCGCCTTCTTCGTCCAGCCCTAGGAGAGTTGTGGAAAACACATTAAGCATTTCCCTCGGGTTATGCGAATAAAACTGATAATGACTTACCAGACATGCAGGGCGGGACAGTTGGTACCCGCGGTCCTCGGCTAATTCCGGCCATGATTTGCTGGACTTGAAAAGCGCCTTCCAGATGTCTTTGTGCAAGGAGCCAAAGAGCTCTCGCAGGGTCTGGTGCTTGGCCGGGTCAAATTCCCATAAATTGCAAGCATGGTGTTGACAAGGAAGAATCTGGCAAACTAACATCACCTGGACTAGGCTATGTCTTGAGCTTGCGTTGGTTTTCCTTGAAGAGGAAAGGGTAATGCAGCAATAGTAGCGTAAGTATTTCCCTCAGTTTTTGAGAACCAAGGTATCAATCCAGTAGGAGGCTCCTCAAAAGTCCCACGCACCTACACAAACAAACAAAGAACTCGCAACCAACGCAATAAAGGGGTTGTCAATCCCTTCACGTCCACTTGCGAAAGTGAGATCTGATAGAGAGATAAGATAAATATATTTTTGGTATCTTATAATAAAGATGCAAAAAGTAAAGATGCAAATAAAAGTAGATTGAAAGCTTATATGATAAAAGATAGACCTGGGGGCCATAGGTTTCACTAGTGGCTTCTCTCGAGATAGCATAAGTATTATGGTGGGTGAACAAATTACTTTCGAGCAATTGATAGAAAAGAGAATAATTATGAGATTATCTAGGCATGATCATGTATATAGGCATCACGTTCGCGACAAGTAGACCGACTCCTGCCTGCATCTACTACTATTACTCCACACATCGACCGCTATCCAGCATGCATCTAGAGTATTAAGTTCATAAGAACAGAGTAACGCATTAAGAAAGATGACATGATGTAGAGGGATAAAGTCAAGAAATATGATATAAACCCCATCTTTTTATCCTCGATGGCAACAATACAATAGGTGCCTTGCGACCCTTTCTGTCACTGGGTAAGGACACCGCAAGATTGAACCCAAAGCTAAGCACTTCTCCCATGGCAAGAAAGATCAATCTAGTAGGCCAAACCAAACTAATAATTCGAAGAGACTTGCAAAGATAACTCAATCATACATAAAATAATTCAGAGAAGATTCAAATATTTCTCATAGATAATCTTACAATTCATCGGATCTCGACAAATACACTGCAAAAAGAGTTTACATCCAATAGATCTCCACAACAGAGGGGGAGAACATTGTATTGAGATCCAAAAAAGAGAGAAGAAGCCATCTAGCTAATAACTACAAACCCGAAGGTCTGTGGTAAACTACTCACAACTCATCGGAGGGGCTATGGTGTTGATGTAGAAGCCCTCCATGGTCGATTCCCCCTCCGGCGGAGCGCCGGCGAAGGCTCCAAGATGGGATCTTGCGGATACAGAAGGTTACGACAGTGGAAATTGTTCTTCGTTGGCTCCCTGGATGTTTTCGGGGTACGTAGGTATATATAGGAGGAAGAAGTACATTGGTGGCCACCTGAGGGGCCCAGGAGACACGAGGCACACCTAGGAGGGGTGGGCGCACTCTCCTATCTCCTGGCCGCCTCGTTTTCTGCTTGACTTGCACTCCAAGTGCCCCGGATCATGTTCGTTCCAAAAATCACGCTCCTAAAGGTTTCATTCCGTTTGGACTCCGTTTGATATTCCTTTTCTTTGAAATACTGAAATAGGCAAAAAAAACTGCAATACGGGCTGGGCCTCCGGTTAGTAGGTTAGTCCCAAAAATGATATAAATATGTAAAATAAAGCCCATAAACATCCAAAAGTGGTAATATAATAGCATGGAACAATCAAAAATTATAGATACGTTGGAGATGTATCAAGCATTCCCAAGCTTAATTCCTGCTCGTCCTCGAGTAGGTAAATGATAAAAATAGAATTTTTGATGTGAAATGCTGCCTAGCATAATTCTCAATGTAATTTTCTTTATTGTGGCATGAATGTTCAGATCCAAATGATTCAAACTAAAAGTTCATATTGATAAAAGAAATAGTAACACTTCAAGCATACTAATCAAAGTAATCATGTCTTATCAAAATAGCATGGCTAAAGAAAGGTCATCCCTACAAAATCATATAGTTAGGCTATGCTTCATTTTCGTCACACAGAAATGTTCCCAAATTCTACATCCCCGATGACAAGCCAAGCAATTGTTTCGTACTTAAATAATCTCAAACTTTTTCAACCTTCACGCAATACATGAGCGTGAGCCATGGATATAGCACTATGGGTGGAATAGAATATAATGATGGGGATTGTGTGGAGAAGACAAAAAAAGTCTCACATTGACGAGGATAATCGACGGGCTATGGAGATGCCCATCAATTGATGTCAACATGAGGAGTAGGGATTTCCATGCAACGGATGCACTAGAGCTATAAATGAATGCTCAACAAAAGAAAACTAGTGGGTGTGCATCCAACTTGCTTGCTCACGAAGACCTAGGGCATTTGAGGAAGCCCATCGTAGGAATATACAAGGCAAGTTCTATAATGAAAAATTCCCACTAGTATATGAAAGTGACAACATATGAGACTCACTATATGAAAAACAAGGTGCTACTTTGAAGCACACTATATGAGACTCACTACATGAAGAACAAGGTGCTACTTTGAAGCACAAGTGTGGAAAAAGAGATAGTAACATTGCCCTTTTTATTTATTTACTTTTTTTTATTTTTTTTATTTGGCCTTTCTTTTTTTTCTTTTGGCCTTTCTTTTTTTTCTTTTCTTTTTTCTTTGGGCAATGCTCTAATAATGATGATCATCACACTTCTATTGATTACAACATCTGAATTACAACTCGAAACTGGAACAAGATATGACTCTATATGAATGCCTCCGGTGGTGTACCGGGATGGTGCAATGAATCAAGAGTGACATGTATGAAAAATTATGCGTGGTGGCTTTGCCACAAATACGATGTCAACTACATGATCATGCAATGGCAATATGACAAAAGTAAAGTATGTCATGAAGATGATGAACGGAACGGTGGAAAGTTGCATGGCAATATATCTCGGAATGGCTTTGGAAATACCATAATAGGTAGGTATGGTGGCTGTTTTGAGGAATATATAAGGAGGTTTATGTGTGATAGAGCGTATCGTATCACGGGGTTTGGATGCACCGGCGAAGTTTGCACCAACTCTCAAGGTGAGAAAGGGCAATGCACGGTACCGAAGAGGCTAGCAATGGTGGAAAGGCAAAAGTGCGTATAATCCATGCACTCAACATTAGTCAAAAGAACTCATATACTTATTGCAAAAATTTAGAAGTCATCAAAAATCAAGCACTACGCGCATGCTCCTAGAGGGATAGATTGGTAGGAAAAGACTAACGCTCGTCCCCGACCGCCACTGATAAAGATGCACAAGCCAGGTACACTTCATGTTTCAAATTTGTTACACAACTTTAACCATACATGCATGCTGCAGGACTTGCTAACTTCAACACAAGCATTCTTTAAATTCATAATCACCCAACTAGCATGACTTTAATATCACTACCTCCATATCTCAAACCAATTATCAAGTATCAAATTGATCATAGCATCCAATTCACTTCCTATGATAGTTTTTATTATACCCAACTTGGATGCCTACCATTCTAGGACCAATTTTATAACCATAGCAAATACCATGCTGTTTTAAAAGACTCTCAAAATAATATAAGTGAATCATGAGAGACTAGCAATTTCTACAAAATTAAGCCACTGTCGTGCTCTAAAAGATATAAGTGAAGCACTAGAGCAAAAACTATCAAGCTCAAAAGATATAAGTGAAGCACATAGCAAATTCTAACAAATTCAATCAAGTAGGCTTCTCCCAAAAGGTGTGTACAGCAAGGATGATTGTGGTAAACTAAAAAGCAAAGACTAATATAATACACGGCGCTCCAAGCAAAACACATATCATGTGTCGAATAAAAATATAGCTCCAAGTAAAGTTACCAATGAACGAGGACGAAAGAGGGGATGCCTTCCCGGGGCATCCCCAATCTTAGGCTTTTGGCTATTCTTGAATATCTTGGGGAGCCATGGGCATCCCCAAGCTTAGGCTTTTGCCACTCCTTATTCCATAGTCCATCAAAGCTTTACCCAAAACATGAAAACTTCACAAGACAAAACTCAATAGGAAATCTTATAAGCTACGCTAGTGAAAGAAAACAAAACCACCACATAAGGTACTGTAGTGAACTCATTCTTTATTTATTTTTGTGTTAAACCTACTGTATTCCAACTTCTCTATGGTTTATGAACTAATTTACTACCCATAGATGCATCAAAATAAGCAAACAACACACGAAAAACAGAACAGTAAGTAGCAATCTGTAACTAACGCAAACTTTTGGAACTCTAAAAATCCTACCAAAATAGGAAGTTCTGGACAATTTGTCTATTGATCACCAGCAAAAATAATCAATGCAAAAGCACGTTTCTGTGATTTAACAAAATTAATTTCATGCACGCAAAGTTTCTATTTTTCAGCAGAATCAAATTAACTATCATCATTGGTTATCCTATAGGTTCTACTTGGCACAAATGCTAATTAAAACATAAAAACATCTAAACATAAGGTAGATGCAAAATTTTATTACAAAACAGAAATAAAAACAAAAAACATAAATAAAATTGGGTTGCGTCCCAACTAGCGCTATCGTTTAACGCCCCTAGCTAGTCATAAAAGCGAAGATAGATCTAAGTAGTGCCATCTTTGGTACTCAATTCATAAGTAGCCCGCATGACAGATTCATAAGGTAATTTGACTTTCTTTCTGGGAAAGTGCTCCATGCCTTTCTTTAATGGAAACTGGAATCTAATATTCCCTTCCTTCATATCAATAATCGCACCAATCGTTCTAAGGAAAGGTCTAACAAGAATAATAGGGCAAAAAGATTGCAATCTATATCAAGAACGATAAAATCCACGGGCATCAAATTTCTATTTGCAACAATGAGAACATCATTGATCCTTCCCATTGTCTTTTTAATGGTGGAATCCGCAAGGTGCAAATTTAAAGAGCAATCATCAAGATCATGGAAACCTAGAATATCACATAAAGTTTTCGGAATCGTGGAAACACTAGCACCCAAATCACACAAAGCAAAACACTCATGATCTTTAATTCTAATCTTTATAGTAGGTTCCCACTCATCATTAAGTTTTCTAGGTATATAAACTTGCAAATTAAGTTTTTCATCACAAGATTGCATCAAGGCATTAATGATATGTTTGGTAAAAGCTTTATTTTGACTATAAGCATGAGGAGAATTAACAACAGATTGCAACAAGGAAATACAACTTTGTAAAGAACAATTATCATAATCAAATTCCTTGAAATCCGAGATAGCGGGTTCAATACTATTTAAAGTCATGACCTCTCCAATCCCACTTTTACCAAATTTAGCATCAAGTTCTAAAAACTCCGAATTCTTGGGACGCCTTCCGACTAAAGTTGACTCATCTCCAATCCCATTATTATCAAGATTCATATTGCAAAACAAAGATCTAATAGGAGACACATCAATAACTTTAAGATCTTCCTCATTATTTTCATCTAACTTTTCTAGTTTGGCAGCCATCTTATTGACTAAGGTAGCTTCCTTATCAGAAATTTTGGCTATAGAATTTTCAAGCCGGGTAATTTGAGAGTTCACACCATAAAATTCTTTATTCATATCATCAAGCTCCTTATTCATAAACCCCCAAAAAAACCTTTTTGTTCTTTAAGCTCTTTTCTGAAGAAATTATTATGCTCAAATTGCAAATTCATAAAGCTTCTAATATTTGATTCAATCTCTTCCAACCTTCTAAGAAGGAGGTCAGTACTCTTAGGTAAAGCCATAAGGACAAACAGGCACACAACCAAGCAGAAAAAGGCAAGCGAAAAAAAAGAGTAGAAGATTGGGAAATAGAGGGCGAATAAAACGGCAACGGCGAAGTGGGGGGAGGAAAACAAGAGGCAAATGGCAAATAATGTAAATGCGAGGGAGATGAGTTTGTGATGGGTACTTGGTATGTCTTGACTTGAGCGAAGACCTCCCCAGCAATGGCGCCAGAAATCCTTTTTGCTGCATCTTGAGCTTGCGTTGGCTTTCCTTGAAGAGGAAAGCGTGATGCAACAATAATAGCGTAAGTATTTCCCTCAGTTTTTGAGAACCAAGGTATCAATCTAGTAGGAGGCTCCTCAAAAGTCCCACGCACCTACACAAACAAACAAAGGACTCGCAACCAACGCAATAAAGGGGTTGTCAATCCCTTCACGGCCACTTGCGAAAGTGAGATCTGGTAGAGATAGTATGATAAGATAAATATATTTTTGGTATTTTATAATAAAGATGCAAAAAGTAAAGATGCAAAAAAAAGTAGATTGAAAGCTTATATTATAAAATATAGACCCGGGGGCCATAGGTTTCACTAGTGGCTTCTCTCGAGATAGCATAAGTATTACGGTGGGTGAACAAATTACTGTCGAGCAATTGATAGAAAAGCGAATAATTATGAGACTATCTAGGCATGATCATGTATATAGGCATCACATCCGTGACAAGTAGACCGACTCCTGCCTGCATCTACTAATATTACTCCACACATCGACCGCTATCCAACATGCATCTAGAGTATTAAGTTCATAAGAACAGAGTAATGCATTAAGAAAGATGACATGATGTAGAGGGATAAACTCAAGCAATATGATATAAACCCCATCTTTTTATCCTCGATGGCAACAATACAATACGTGCCTTGCAACCCTTTCTGTCACTGGGTAAGGACACCGCAAGATTGAACCCAAAGCTAACCACTTCTCCAATGGCAAGAAAGATCAATATAGTAGGCCAAACCAAACTGATAATTCGAAGATACTTGCAAAGATAACTCAATCATACATAAAACAATTTAGAGATTCAAATATTTCTCATAGATAAACTTGATCGTAAACCCACAATTCATCGGATCTCGACAAACACACCGCAAAAAGAGTTTACATCGAATAGATCTCCACATGAGAGGGGGAGAACATTGTATTGAGATCCAAAAAAGGGAAAAGAAGCCATCTAGCTAATAACTAAGACCCGAAGGTCTGTGGTAAACTACTCACAACTCATCGAAGGGGCTATGGTGTTGATGTAGAAGCCCTCCATGGTCAATTCCCCCTCCGGCTGAGCGCCGGCGAAGGCTCCAAGATGGGATCTCGCGGATACAGAAGGTTACGGCGGTCGAAATTGTTCTTCGTTGGCTCCCTGGATGTTTTTGGGGTACGTAGGTATATATAGGAGGAAGAAGTGCGTCGGTGGCCACCTGAGGGGCCCAGGAGACAGGGGGCGTTCCTAGGAGGGGTGGGTGCGCCCTCCTATCTCCTGGGCGCCTCGTTTGCTGCTTGACTTCCACTCCAAGTTCTCCGGATCACGTTCGTTCCAAAAATCACGCTCCCGGAGGTTTCATTCCGTTTGGACTCCGTTTGATATTCCTTTTCTTCGAAATACTGAAATAGGCAAAAAAAACAGCAATACGGGCTGGGCCTCCGATTAGTAGGTTAGTCCCAAAAATGATATAAATATGTAAAATAAAGCCCATAAACATCCAAAAGGGGTAATATAATAGCATGGAACAATCAAAAATTATAGATACATTGGAGACGTATCAGACTACATTGACAAGTTTGATATTCTTGTCCTCCATATTCTTGACGTGCATCTGGAGCACCGACAGTTCGTTGAACGAAGACCAGTTCAGGCCCTTTTTGGGCCAAGACGTAAGCCGCAGGGGAGGCTCCAGATCGGAATTCGGGAGCAGCGGCCCATTCCGTGCCGCGCGGCTCAGTGATGTAAAACCACTGATGCTGCCACTCCTTAACGGAATCATTGAAAGTACCCGTTGGCCATGTGATGTTGGGCATCTTGCTCACTACCTTGGGCTTCACACTGAAAACTTTCAGCCATAAGCCGAAGTGTGGCGGGATGCGGAGAAAGGCCTCGCACGATGAATGTCGAGATGTTGAGGAAGGAATTGGGGGATAGATCATGAAAATCGATCCCGTAATAGTACATGATGCCGTGAACGAATGGGTGGAGGGGAAACCCTAGCCCGCGGGCAAAATGAGGGGGGAATACAACCCTCCCGTGGGGATATGGGGTAGGGACTATCTGTCCCGCCGTCGGAAGACAATGGCCGATTTTCTTGGCTAGATACCCGGCCTCCCGAAGCTTTTTGATATCCTTCTCCCGGACGGTAGAGGCCATCCACTTGCCTCCTGCTCCGGATTCAAACATTTTCGGAAAACCTTTTTGGGCGGAGAAGACGAACGCTTTGGCGCTAGGGCTCGAGCAAGGGGAATAGATGAGCAGAGGAAGAAGAAGGCGTGGGTGAAAAAGGGAGTCCTTATCTCCTTATAAAGGCAGCAAGGATCCTGCGCCTCCCCACTTGACCGGTAAACTCGCTTATTCCCCAAGCGCCGCGTTGATGGCGCGGTTGGGTTACCCATACCCATATTGATGAGAATCACATGATAAGGGGACACGATCTTTGCTTCGACAAGACGTGCCAATAAAACTGCCTCACAATATGCGCAGTAGCTGGTTGAGAAAAACAGTTCGAATAATGACCGGGCTGTGGTGTGATGTCACGCTATGAAAAGTTGTCAGCACATTAGATTTGTGAAATATTGTACTCTCTGCGGTGGTATGTGTAATTTGTTTTGCAGAGCCGGACATGATCCTTGTACTTAAAATCTTCTATGGAGTATTCGGAGAAGGAACCCGCCTTGCAATGACGAAGACAATCTGCGCGCCGGACTCATCGTCATTGAAGCCTGGTTCAGGGGCTACTGAGGGAGTCCTGGATTAAGGGGTCCTTGGACAACCAGACTATATACTTTGGCCGGACTATTGGACTATGAAGATACAAGATTGAAGACTTCATCCCTTGTCCGGGTGGGACTCTCCTTTGCATGGAAGGCAAGCTTGGCAATTCGGATATGTAGATCTCCTTCTCTATAAACCGACTCTGTGTAACCCTAGCCCCCTCCAGTGTCTATATAAACCAGAGGGTTTAGTCTGTAGGACAAGAACAATCATAATCATAGGCTAGCTTCTAGGGTTTAGCCTCTACGATCTCGTGGTAGATCAACTCTTGTAATACTCATATCATTAAGATCAATCAAGCAGGAAGTAGGGTATTACCTCCATCGAGAGGGCCCGAACCTGGGTAAACATCGTGTCCCCCGCCTCCTGTTACCATTAGCCTTAGACGCACAGTTCGGGAACCCCTACCGAGATCCGTCGGTTTTTACACCTACACCGCCCCCTGGCGTCCAGTACAGCAAGCTGACACTCGCCGCCTCCAACTCCTGGGTCGACAAGCTGGAGCCCCTGGCCCTCTGCGGTTACAGCATCGAGGCTGCCTTCCCCGCACGCTGGCGTGCCGGAGACTGGACCACGAGGTCCTCCCCTGTAGCCGGCAGCATGGGTGGCGCGTTGGGCCGGCCGCCTTGGTCCATCGCAGTCGGTGCTGGCGGAATCATCTCCATCTCCGGGGCGACGACATCGCACCCTTCCCTCTCCATAACCAGCTGGTCATCTCCGGCTCCTTCTGACGACACCGCCGAGACTTCAGGAGCAGGCACCACGGCACGGAGAGGGATGACGAGCTCCCGGCGTTGGTCGCGTAAAACCTCCCCTGTTGCTGCGGCCGCAACATCTGCCTGGGTCTTGGCCGCGACGTCGGCCTGTGCCCTTGCAGCCTTGTCTACCGCCTCCTGCGCTGCCTTGGCAGCTGCCGCTCTCTGCCTCATACTGCTCACGCGCCTCCCGCGCATTCCTCTCCGTCACCGCCTGAAGCTCGGCGCGAGGGTCCACGCGGTGGGCGCTAGCGGAGCCTCCCGCCGCCCCAACCACGGAGGCGACAGCCGACCGCTCAAGAGAGAGCAGAGATTTGTTTGAGTGAGAAGAGGAAAAATCAGAAGAACACTCGCAAGAAAGAAGGAAGAATGCGTTAAGGAATCGCTACTTATGCGGAAACCATTTGAGGCTCCTTCACAACCTTGCAGAAGGGGTCGCCTTTGCGGCCGCTTCCTCCCGTTTGGTCACCGCGGTCGAGCTCTTGGGCTTCTTCGGCCAACTACCATACATGGACGGCGTGGCCCGACGCTTCTGCGCACCGCCTCGGGCAGCCGGCACGGCGGATGAGCTCGCGCCCTGCTAGTCGAACGCCGACTGGTGGCGCGGGACGACCTGTTCCTTATCGTCATCAGGCCAGTCCTCGAGGCTGCCCCCGACTCCCGAGCCGCCTGCGTCGCCACCTCCTCCCATGGCGTCGTCGTCCAAGGCGGCCACCACCAAGTCGGGGTCGTCCATATCGCTCTCCTCTCGGTCAGGGAGGAACTGACGCTCCTGCCCTGCGGCGCCGGCTGATGGCTGGAGGAGGAGGCCCTATTTCATAACTGATTGGTCAAGACGGCAAAGGAGAACTCGGAAAATAAAGAAAACAAAGAAAAGAAGGCTAACCATTGGAGGTGGATTCACGCGAGAGTACGGCTCCTTGCCGAACCGCCACTCCGCCTCCGAGAGCTTGCAGTTCGAGATGTAGTTCACCAAGTGAGCTATCTCCGAGTGAGGCATCTCCTTGGTGCACATCCGGCTTGGCTCTCGGTGCCCACTCATCTGACATATCATATGAGGCCGGCCTTGGAGCAGGAGCACCCGGCGCGCCACAAAGGCGGTCAACAAATCGGGCCCGGTGAGGCCTTCCGACTTCACCATCACCTTGAGCCGGGCAACAGTAGCGGCACCGGCAACCGACAATGACTTGGGCCGGTACGACCAATTGGGCCACGTTTCAGTCGGCGGGCCGGCAACGTAAGCTGGCAAGTAGACCCAGTCGCCCTCCAGGTGGACGCTCTTCACGTAGAAGTACGACTGCTGCCACATCTTCACTAACTGGATCAGTGTGATGGAGGGGAACCGATTCTCAGCAGCCGGCCTCCGCACCGCGATGAAGGTGCCACACTGCGCTGCCACACTCTTGACGATGGTGCCGAGCTTCGAGTAAAAGAACTTTCCCCAAAGCTCGAGGGTGGGGAGGACGCCAAGATATCCCTCACAGAGAGTGACGAAGGCAGAGAGCAGCACCACCATATTTGGTGTGAGGTGGTGCGGCTGAAAGCCGTAGAAGTCGAGGAAGGCGTGGAAGAAGCTGCTCGCCGGCAAGCCTAGGCCGCGCAGGTAGTGCAACCTGAAGATGACGCGCTCTCCCTCTTCCGGCGCCGGCGAGATCTCCCTTTCCGGCGCCAAGCGGACCTTCACATAGTCCTCGTCGGGCAGCCGCCGCATCCGGTGGAGGAAGTCGATGTGGTCCTCATGGATGTTGGAGCTATTCCATGCTCCAGCGCGCGCCATGAGGGCGAGAAGCTTGACGAGGGGAGCACGGCGGCGACATGTGCGCGGCCCCGCGGCGGTGAATCACGGCGCAGCAAAATGGCTAGAAGCGCGGCGCGGTGGCGGACAGCAGCAGCGACGGGAGGAAGAAGAAGAAGAGGATGGCGGAGGAGCAGGTCGGCACGCGTGCGTCTGCCGCCCCCCTCCTCCCCCTATTTATAGCCTCAGAGCAGCGAAGCCGTGGGGTCAGGGAGTGGGGGTCGTGGGATTAACTACGCCCACTCCCTTACGATACGCCCACTCCCTTACGACCCCGCTATTTTCGCGCCTTAATGGCGTGTAGTAACTGCAATTGGAATGCCAACCGCCTGCCTCGGCCGTAGAGGATCCGCATGTGGGCCGAGGTATGGTAGTGGCGGCCCCCAGCCCGTGGCGACGTCCCATCGCATGCATGGGCTGGCAGGCTGGTCTAGCCGGTAGGTGCCGCATGGCACACGGGCAGCGGGTTGCCGGCCCGATGCCTGGCGCACGTGCCATCTGGATCCCCCCTTCGGGCTTCAAAATCCTCCAGACGGCGCGTCTGGTTGTGGCCGACTCCTAGGTGTCAACTCTTCAGGGTAGGAAGCTGCTCGGGCTTCTCGTTCCCCATCTAGCCGCGAAGCCCCACTAGCTTCGAGGACTACTATCGGAGTAAATAACCATGGGTAGCCTTATCCGCTCCCCCTGGTTCTCCAAAAACAATGGGCCGACTGCGCCCCTCAAGCATCCAAGGCGAAGGGCCGCTTTCTCCTGGCCGGCTGGTCCAGTAGCTGGCTGCAGGAAGGCGGCAAGGTCCAGCAAGCCATGCGAAGAGGACCGACTCCTAGCAAGAGGCCACCAGAGTGGCCGACTCCTAGCAGGAGGCCTGGCATATACCCTCAAAGTTTGCACCCACATAACGGCGATAAGACGGGGGCGTGGCTACAGTGAAGCCTGCCACCCCTGAATCCCGGAGCGAGCGTGGCCATAGTGCACCGTACCAGGCGGCCATCCCTCGTCCGGCGCGGCACTATTGCCATGTTGACCATCACGTCACCCACAACGGGTTGTCAGTACGGCCCACAGGCGGCAGACCCCTCTTGCCAGAGAGCCACCAGAGGGCGGCTTGACCTAACTAGTCGGCATGGAGGAGGCCAGCTCCCAGCAGCCGGCCTACCCCCGCCCTAGAAGTTTGTGCACCATTAAGCGGGTAAGACAGGGTAAGGCTACAGTGAGCGCCCGCCAGGCAGCGGTATTGTAGCCATGCTTGCCCCGACAAAGCCATCATCATCAAAGGAGAGGCTACAATAATGAGCAGCCGACAGGGCCCATAGTCGGTGGGCCTGGCCTGTCGTGAAGAGGCCGGCAGCACGGGCCCCAGCGGTCAGGGGAGAAGCCGGCGACCATGGACACGGACGGTCTAGACCCACATCAGGCCAGATTACCATTGTACCCCTGGGGGGTAGGCCTATATAAACCTCCGAGGGCACCCATGCAAAGGGTTGATCCATTAGAACTACACACACCATATAGAGAGAAGAGGAGAGCTAGCTTTGCCCTTCTTCTTCCTCTAGCCGAACAGCTCGAGGAGCCTCTTGTAGCTACTTACTGATTCAGTGATCATGCGGAGACCCCGCAGAGCAGGACTAGGGGTGTTATCTCCTAGGAGAGCCCCGAACCTGGGTAAGATTCGCCGGCGTGCATGTGTTTGCCTTATCCCGTTTCCAGGCACCGGCGATGTCTTACTGACTCCCACAATGATCAGCCATCCTTTGGCATATGTCGCACCTACCACCCGACAGAAATCGAAGCCATCATCATCACCAACAACCCTCTGACCTTGTGAGGACCAATCTTCATCAACATCTTCACCAGCACCATCTCATCTCAAAACCCCAGTTCATTTCTTGTGTACAGTCTTGTGTCAAAACCTTAGATTGGTACATGTGGGTGACTAGTAATGTTGATTACATCTTGTAGTTGATGCTAGTTGGTTTATTTGGTGGAATATTATATGTTCCGATCCATTATTCTATTTATTATCCCTCTGATCTTGAATGTGAATATGATTTGTGAGTAGTTTCCTTTGTTCTTGAGGTCATGGGAGAAATCTTGTCATAAGTAATCATGTGAATTTGGTATTCGTTCGATATTTTGATGATGTGTATGTTGTGATTCCCTTAGTGGTGTTATGTTAACATAGACTACATGACAGTTCACCACCTTGACGTGTATGTTCTGATTCTCTTAGTGATTCCCTTAGTTACTTTTTTTATTGCGGGGTACTTAGATGATGGGTTGCTTGTGTGACAGAAGCTTAAACCCTAGTTTATGCGCTATTCCGTAAGGGGCTGATATGGATCTGTATGTTTAAAGCTATGGTTAGATTTTATCTTAATTCTTCCTTCATAGTTGTGTATGCTTGCGAGAGGGGTTAATCATAAGTGGGAGTCTTGTTCAAGGAAGAACAACACCCAAGCAACGGTACATCCACATATCAAATTATCAAAGTAGCAAACATGAATCAAACAAACATGATGAAAGTGACTAGGTTAAATTCCCGTGTGTCCTCAAGAAAGTTTTACTTCTTATCAAAGACCGTTCGATCCTGTCTTTTGCTACAAAAAGGATTGGGCTAGCTTGCTGCACTTTTGTTATCATTACTATTACTTTCTCGTTACAAATTATCTTGCTACCAAACTATCTGTTCTCGACAATTTCAATGCATGCAGAAAATACCTTGCTAAAAACCACTTGTCATTTCCTTCTGCTCCTTGTTGGGTTCAACACTATTTGATGTGGATCGTCCCACGGTCATCCCCATGGACGCATGTACATGTCCTACAAAACCACTTGGACCTATGACTAGAGCATGTGGAAGAGATCTCGAAACCGAGGTGACATCGCTCCTCTCACAACTCCCTTTTGATTCACACGAGACATGGCTACTACCTCAAATGGAGACGCTTTGCATACTCAGGTACCAAGGAGTTAGCTATGGAGAAGCTAGGAAGCAAGGAGAATCGGAAGCGGAAGACATACGTGAAGACGGAGAGGAAAAAGGCCAAGTCCCAGGCTGGCCAGATGATCCGGACGAGGGCCCAGACGATCCGGACAGAGCCCGGACGATCTGGACCCCGGTCCGAACGATCCAGCAAACTAACCCGAAGACACCCGAAGCTCAACCCCGAAGCCGAACCATCCGGACACCGACCCAGATCATCCGGACATCGCCCGGACATCCGGACCCCCACCAAGACATCCGGACCTGCACTGCCACTGCCTGCGTCACCAGCTCATCCGGGCCACCAGCCGGATCATCCGACTAGAGCCTGGATCATCTGGCTCCTCACCCGGATCATCCGGACCCCACCTGCGTGCGCGTGTTGGGCTGAGACCCATGTACCCCTTTGCCCCCTAGACTATATATAGTACTCCTACTCCTCTCTTTGAGACTTAGCGTTGATTTAGCTTATTTGTGAGATAGAGCCTCGCTCATCCATCCGGATCCGCTCCTCGTGAGGGACCGACACTTCTTTGGAGAAGATCCACTTGGATTCATGACCTCCATCCAGAGAAGACCATCAAGACCTCCTCACGGAGAAGAACCGGTTACCCTCTGTATCGTCTCTTGTTGGATTTGGATCTTGTATTACCTCGTGCCTCGATGATCTAGCACATGTGTGACTTTTATTCTTGTTGGTTGAGTGTTTTCCCAGGTTCCCCTCCTCGTGTTCTTCGTGTTCTTTGTAGGGATCCTCTCCAAATGTGAAAGACCGGGCTCTAGGGTTCTACCCTACATCACTCTTACTTATCAAAAGGACTACGATTGATCCCCTATACTTTTGGGTCATCAAGACTCTTTTCTGGTGCCATTGCCGGGGAGTGAAGCGCTTCTGGTGAGTGGAATTTGGTAAGGAAAAAAATTATATTATGTGCTAAAATTTACTGTCACTTGTTACTATGGAAAATCATCCTTTGAGGAGTTTGTTTGGGGTATCTTCACCTCGAATTGAAACACAAAGAGTTGCTCCTCAACCTACTGCACATACTAAAAATATTTCCTATAAGTTTCCTTCGGGTATGATAGATAAACTGCTAGCTAATCCTTATGCAGGAGGTGGAAGACTACACCCTGATATGCATCTAATCTATGTGCATGAAGTTTGCGGATTATTTAAGCTTGCAAGTTTACCTAGAGATGAAGTTAAGAAGAAGGTTCTCCCTTTATCTTTGTGGAGGAAAAGAAAAGCATTGCCATGGTATATGCTATGTGATGATATTGGAGCTTGGGATTGGAATCAATTGAACTTGGAATTTTATCAAAAGTTTTATCCTATGCATCTAGTTCATCATGATCGGAATTATATATATAATTTTTGGCCCCGTGAAGGAGAAAGTATCGCTCAATCTTGGGGGAGGCTTAAATACATGATGTATACATGCCCCAATCATGAGCTCTCAAAGGAAATTGTCTTACAAAATTGTTATGCTCGCCTTTTTCTCATGATAATCAAACCATGCTCGATTCTTCTTCAGCCGGCTAATATGAATAAAACTATTGAATTCATATGGAACTTTTGAAAAGAATTAAATGCAACTCCAAAGATTGGGAACTCGACAAAGTTAATGAGTCAGGTATAACATTTAAGTTTGATTGTGTTAAATCTTTTGTGGATACCGATGCTTTTCAGAAGTTTAGCACTAAATATGGACTTGACTCTAATATAGTAGCCTCTTTTGGTGAAGAATTTGCAACTCATTTTGATCTCCCTAAGGAGAAATGGCTTAAATATCATCCACCTATTGAAGAAAAGATTGAGGATCTAGTTATAGTTAAAGATAAAACTATCATTTACAATGTTGATCCAGTTGTGCCTATTTCTTATATTGAAAAACCACCTTTCCATGTATGGATAAAGGAAGATGCTAAGGTTTCGACCATGGTTTACAAAAGTAATATTAGAGCACCTAGACCCTTCGAACAAATTAAGTAGAACCTAGTATTGCTATAGTTAAAGATCTCTTGGTTGATAATATTGATGGGCATGCTATTTACTTATGTGATGAAGCTGCTAGAATTGCCAAACCAGATACTAAAGATAAGAATAAACCTGTTGTTGGCATGCCTGTTTTCTCAGTTAAAATAGGAGATCATTGTTATCATGGCTTATATGATTTGGGTGCTAGTGTTACTGCTATCCCTTTTACTCTATATCAAGAAATTATGAATGATATTGCACGTGCTGAAATAGAAGATATCGATGTTACTATTAAACTTGCAAATAGAGATACTACCACACCACTTGGGATTGTTAGAGATGTTGAAGTCTTGTGTGGAAAAATAAAACACCCTACTGATTTTCTAGTCCTTGGTTTTCCACAAGATAATTTTTGTCCCATAATATTTGGTAGACCTTTCTTGAACACTGTTAATCCTAAGATAGATTGCCATAAAGAAATTGTTAGTGTTAATTTTGGTGATGTGTCTCATGAGTTTATATTCTCTAAGTTTCATAGGCAACCTCATGATAAAGAATTGCCTAGTAAGGATGAAATAATTGGTCTTGCTTCTATTGTCGTACCTCCTACTGATCCGGTAGAACAATATTTGATTGACCATGAAAATGATATGCACTTCCATGAAAGAAATGAAATAGATAATATGTTCTTTGATCAACAACCTATTCTTAAACACAATTTGCCTATTGAAACTTTAGGAGGCCCTCCTCCACCTAATGGTGATCCTGTGTTTGAATTGAAACAATTCCCGATACTTTGAAATATGCTTATCTTGATGAGAAGAAGATATATCATGTTATTATTAATGCTAACCATAGAGAGCATGAAGAAAGGAGATTATTAAAAACTGCGAGGAAGCACCGTGCCACTATTGGATATACTCTTGATGATCTTAAGGGCATCAGTCCCACTCTTTGTCAGCACAAGATTAATATGGAACCTGATGCTAAACTAGTTGTTGATCATCAGTGATGATTAAATCCTAAGATGAAGGAACTGGTAAGAAATGAAATATTAAAGCTTCTGGAAGCAGGTATAATTTATCCTATAGATGATAGTAGATGGGTAATTCATGTCCATTTTGTCCCTAAGAAAGGAGGTATTACTGTTGTTCCTAATAATAAAAATGAACTTATCCCACAATGAATTGTGATTGGTTATAGAATTGTAACTGATTTCGTAAAAATAAACAAGGCCACTAGAAAAATTCATTACTCATTGCCTTTTATTGATGAAATATTAGAAACATTATCTAAGCACACACACACTTTTGCTTGATGGATATTCTAGTTTCTCTAATACCTGTATCACAACCTGATTAAGAGAAAACCACCTTTACTTGTCCTTTTGGAACTTATGATTACAGACAATGCCTTTTGGTATATGCAATACACCTGCTACCTTTCAAAAATGTATGAATACTATGTAACAACCCGAGACCGACGCTCCAGACACCTTCCATTTATTCCCGTTGTAACTGTGTGTTTCAGTTGCTTTGTTGCATTCATCATGTCATCTCTTGCATTGCATCATTTCATCATGCCATCATATCATTAATTTTTATAACACTTTTAAATAAATTGTATGGATCTTCGATCCATTTAAATCGAGGGAAGGGTGACTTATCTTTATAACATATCCTCCCAATACTAGGGAGCTATAATAAATATTCCATTAATTTGGAATTCACCATAACACACTTGCAAAATATTCCATTCCTTTGTTATCTCAATTCTTGGACTCCAACTTTGCCCATAAATTCTTTCATCACTTTCCGGAGCTCCACCAAAAATCTCAAAATTTTCTCCGCTCCCAAACCTTGTCCTAGTTCAAACCATTTGAATTAAATTCAAATGAGTTTGAATTTAAATCTTGCATTCGTCCCAACTTCTATTTTCTTGGGTCAAGCTTATTTTTATGAGCCCAGGAAAATTGTCCTACTGCTCAAATTCCTTTCCCTAACTCCTCTTCCTTTTCCTTCTCTCTAATGCTTTTATGTTGAAGAAAATTAGAGGGGGAGAGAGGAGAGCCAGCCCAACTGGGCCTCCCAGCTATCGCATCTTGGCCCAGCCATCCATGCAGCCAGCCTGGCCCATTTGTGCCTAAGCCCAACCGCACCCCTATCTAAACCTAGCCCGACCCCGCTCGATCCCCATCTCTCCCTTTGTTCTCCTCCTGCGGCGCCACACACCCACGTGTTGCGCCCTCATCCCGATCCCCTCACGCCTCTATTGCTCAGCCGCCCCACAGCTTCTCTTCAGACCGTGCCGCCCCGACCAGTTCCTCGCCGACGACCTCCCACTCCGAATCCACCTTCCACGACTGCGCCACCATCCTCCTAGCACCGCCTCGAGCTCATCATCCCAGTCCCCGCACCCGCTAGATGCCCGCGTCCGCGACCTCCACTGCCTCCTTGCTAGGGCACCGGCGCCCGCGTCCGACCCCGCCATTCACCTCACTGACCCTTCTCTGCATCGCCGCCTCGCCAAGAAGCCACGCCCGTTCTCCTTCTCCCCCGACCCGCGCGACCATCCTCACCCCGCCCGTGCACCCGCGTCCTCTGCATTAAAGCCCTACTTCAGTTGCAGAGAAGGACGAGCTCCTCGTCCCCTACAACATCGCCTCTCCAGCCACATCGACCCGCTGCTAGGAGTTCCTCTCAAATTCCTTTCCAAGTTGATGTAAGAATGAATTATCATCAATATTATGCCTTATCCAAGACTACTTTTAAACTATCTTCATCTTTGGCTCAACCTTTTGTATTTTCAATCATCCGGAGTGTCCCAACAATTTGGTGGTGTTCCTCCTCGTCATTCTCAGCTTTGAAGACCGAAGAAGAGTTTCTCTTAAATTTTGTCCATTCTCTGAAGATTCATGGTTCCAGCTTCATGCCATCCTCATAATTGTTTTTGATCCTGACAAATTATTTTCATATCCATACGAAGCATTTTAGGAGTCTTTTCAGTTTGATACTCCGAGCCGATCATTTCAGAATTCTTCATTCTCAATGTTCTACTCTTGTTTTCAAATTCTTCCAGTGCATCATTCAAGTATTCTCTACTCTGCTCATGATCTCTTCATTTTCTTGTATCTAAATTTCCTTAAGTATCTTCGTGCATTTTCAAATTCTTCCTGGCAAGGAATTCTCTTTATTCATTCATTTTCAAATTCTTACCGTGGTTCGTTCAAGATTCCTTTATTATCATATCAATCCATTGTTCTTTCCAAAATCCTATCAGTGGTCCATTAAGTTGCGTTATTTCTCTCCTTAATCCTTTCAAGAGGAATAAGTAGTATGCCAATTCCATTGCTTGTCATCAATTTAATTTGATGAAGGATAAACATACAATAAATCTTATTCTTGTTTTTCCACAAGGTGATTTAATACCTTATTCCGGAGTTTGTTCATGATATCATGTTCTTGGTTCGAAGTCGTCCATCTTTCCTTTCCAGAGTTCCAAGTTTCCGCATTATATCATCACGAAGCTCCATCTAAAGCATTGCAAGGCTTTATCTTGTTCTGTTAAACTTCCTTTTCGATGGATCATTCTGTTTTTACCAGACTTCTCACTAAGGCTCATCATGGTGGTTCATCAAGGATTTAATTCATTCTCAAAGTGTTCTCCAAGATTCTTGTTGGAGGAGTTCAAGCATTCTTCATCTTGCATTCCGAAGTGCAATTCCTTTTATCTTATCTTTTTAGATGGTGTTATGTCATTCTTGACAATTTTCCTTCATGTTTCATGATTCACAAGCTGTCAGGAATGAGATATTTTAAAACCATCATTTTCTCTTTGTTCATGAGTTGTTTCAACCCATCATAATTTCTTTGTTGGCGGTTGTCTCGGTATAGATTACACCTAAAGCCTTCCATTGGGAGTATTGCTATTTGTGGTGCGTATCAGTGATCCAAGTTATCTCCTTATCATCTTGGTGGAAGAAGTTTTTCATCTCTTTGGTGCTCTCAATAAAATTAATTGATTCCGTTAGTGGCCGGTTATCACCTCATAATGTTGAGATGTTTTCCCATAAGCTCACAACAAGCTTGTGTTTTTTGTTGTTGATTTTCTAACAACTCTGTTCAATCCTTCTTTGCAAGGATGCTTTCCAATTTCATTTGTGGCAGAAGTTGTCATTTTATTCTCCATCCCTTTATCCCAACAATCTAGCTTTTATTCTTTCGTTCCGGAGGCATTCTGATGTTGCTCTCTTCGGACCATTATCTTATCATATCAAGATCATCTTCTTTTCCATTCTGGTCCAGTTAACAGGAGTGTCGTGTCCTCCATTAAAGTTCTTCTCATCTTATCAAGTCTTGCCTCTCTTTTCAAAAGGAGTGTTGCCCAAATCCTTTCTCTTCATTGTATATATTGTTTCAACCGGAGATGGTTTTGAATTCTTGCTTGTTCCTTATGCCATTTTTTCATCTCTTTGGAACTCTTCAAGGTTCTTTGGTTTCAGTCGTTTGTCAAGAAGCAACTTTGTTTTACCTCTTCCTCTTCCACTTCTATCTAGTGCCATCCTTATATCTCAGTGCGAGATCTCTTGTAAGTGGAGGAGAGTTGTAACGACCCGAGACCGACGATCCAGATGCTTTCCATTTATTCATGTTGTCCCCGTGTGTTTCAGTTGCTTTGTTGCATTCATCGTGTCATATCTTGCATTGCATGATTTCATCATGCCATCGTATCATTAATTTTTATAACTCTTTTAAATAAATTGTATGGATCTTCGATCCATTTAAATCGAGGGAAGGGTGACTTCTCTTTATAACATATCCTCCCTATATTAGGGAGCTATAATAAATATTCTATTAATGTGGAATTCACCATAACACACTTGCAAAATATTCCATGCCTTTGTTATCTCAATTCTTGGTCTCCAACTTTGCCCATAAATTCTTTCATCACTTTCCGGAGCTCCACCAAAAATCTCAACATTTTGGCCACTCCTAAACCTTGTCTTAGTTCAAACCATTTGAATTAGATTCAAATGAGTATGAATTGAAATCTTGCATTCGTGCCAACTTCTATTTTCTTGGGTCAAGCTTATTTTTATGAGCCCAGGAAAATTATCCTCCTGCTCAAATTCCTTTCCCTAACCCCTCTTCCTTTTGCTTCTCTCTAATGCTTTTCTGTTAAAGAAAATTAGAGGGAGAGAGAGGAGAGCTAGCCCAACCGGGCCTCCCTGCTACCGCAGCTCGGCCCATCCATCCATGCAGCCAGACCGGCCCATCTGTGCCAAAGCCCAACCGCACCCCTATCGAACCCTAGCCCAACCCCGCTCGATCCCCATCTCTCCCTTCGTTCTCCTCCTGCACCGCCACACACCCACGCGTTGCGCCCTCGTCCCGATCCCCTCGCGCCTCTATTGCTCCACCACCCCGCAACATCTTGTCAGACTGTGCCGCCCCGTCCAGTTCCTCGCCGACAACCTCCCGCTTCAGATCCACCTTCCACGACCGCGCCACCATCCTCTTAGCGCCGCCTCGAGCTCGTCATCCAAGTCCCCGCACCGACCAGAGGCCCGCGTCAACGACCTCCACCGCCTCCTCGCCAGAGCCCCGACGCCCGCATCCGACCCCGCCATTCGCCTCGCTGACCCTTCTCTACGTCGCCGCCTCACCATGGTGCCGCGTCCGTTCGCCTTCTCCACCGACCCGTGCGGCCGTCTTGCGCCACGCCCATGCGCTGGCGTCCTCTGCATCGAAGCCCTGCTTCGGTTGCAGAGAAGGACGAGCTCCTCGTTCCCTGCAAGATTGCCTCTCCAGCCGCATCGAACCGATGCCAGGAGCTCCGCCGTGCCCCGAGCCTCCTCTGCTCGAGCTCCACCTCCTGGCACCCCCGATGGCACTGCTGCCATCTCTGCTGCTTCGTTGCCGTTTCCCGACTGCTTGCCTTGGGCCCCTGTGTAGGGTGTGTTTGGTAGCATGTATGGACCTACCCTAGTTGTTGTCATCTCATACATGCTGAGTGTAGACATGCTGAGTCCATGCAGTTGATGTTGTTTGGTAGTGATGTATACGCTGAGACATGCTGAGCTGAGATTTTGTTTGGCAGCCTGCATGTGTTTAGACATGCTGAACAATTTCGAATTCCGATTTTTTTTAATGATGAACAAAATCAGAAAAATGTCAACACAAATTTAAACATATTTTGAAAATTTAAATAAAAATTGAAATTCTAAACTTTTTTGGAAAATTAAAATAAATTTTGAAATTCTGTTTTTTTAATTTGAACATATTTGAAATTACGAGTTTTTTTGAAAATTTAAACAAAATTTGAAAATTTGAATATTTTATAAAAAAATAAATTCTATTTTAAAAAAAATTCAAACAAGTTTTGATTTCCTTTTGAAATTCCGAACATTTATGATTTTTTTAGAAAAAAATGAAATTTCAAAAAAATTTTGAAATTATGATTTTTTTAAAATTTAAACAATTTTAATATTCCAATTTTTTATATTTTTTCTGAAATTCTAAAGTTTTTCGAAAATTTAAACAAATTTGAAATTCTGTTTTTTTTTGAAAAAATAAACATATCTGGACCTGGTCTGGTCGGTGGGGACGAGTGTCAGGGCCAGCATAGCTGCCTCCATGCACCCTGTGTGGGGTGCATGAGATGAGCATGGCTGAGGGCACTTTTATGCATCAGATGAGCATAGCTCAGGTGAGCCCATGCACCCTACCAAACAAGCAAAAGTGGGTCGGATTGGGAACTTTTGCCCTCATGCACCCTTCATGCACCCTACCAAACACACCCGTAGGCTCCCCATGTACCTGCAGTCACTGCTGACCTCCTGAAGATCAGGACCCGAGACCAGTGCGCTCGCTAGTTCCGTGGATGTCAAGTACCTCTACGATGACCCTGGATGTCTAAGAGTTGTGTACCACTACAACCGGTGTGCATTTTTTGTCAAGTCCGACTATGACGTGTATGACTACATCCAATGTGGATTTCGTCAAGTACCCCCTTCGAATTCATCAAGTTCCTCTTCAACTGTGTACAACTACCGTCGCCGAAGACCTGGTTAGCAAAAACGTCAAGTTCGACTACCGTCGCGTGAACCAGTACTTCCCTCGACGACTGATGAACGGCTACTTCCCCTATGACTCGATCCGCTCCAAAAACGTTCGCTTCAAAGGTATAACCGCCGGAACGACACTCGCGGACGAATGCATGTGTTGTGTGAGATGCCCATGTTTGCATCATGTCCGAGTTGTCACTTGCGCGTCCTCGTTTGCCCTGTCATCGATTCGTGGGACACCCGGTATCCGGGATCACTCCCCGTTGCTTTTCACATTCCACACATCCTATCTTTCTTTTGCACCGACACCTCAATGAGTTGCTGGATCATCGGAATGTTTCCATGGCACCATTTCCGTTGTCGTTGCCGTGGCACCCCTTTCGTTCTGCCATGGTGACCAAATGCTTCACAACATGCTCATGTCAACATTTTCATAAAATTGCATAAAACTTGTTTATGTCATCCACATCATGATAACCACATTTAAATGCTTAAAATTGGTGTTGCATTAAATTGCTAAGTAACATGTGGGGATTTACCGGAATTGTTGTTTGTTGTTCCGACCTCATTTAAACTAGCCTTAATTGTTAGTTTACTTATGCCTCACTTCTTGCCATGTTTAACAACATTTAATATCGTTGAGTAGCTTAAACGAGAGTGTACTAAATAAAAGAATGTGGTTTTTCGTCAATATGCAACTCGTTGCATATTGATATCCACTTAACTTGTAGTATTGTTTGTTGCACTTTGCCATGCCATGCATATTTAAACCAAACATGCATCATACTTGATTGTGCATCATGTCATGTTTATGTGATGGTTGTTCACCATATGTTTGCCTCTTTCCGGTTGTTCTTCTTGATAGTCCCGGTTACGTTGCAATGGTGAGGATTCGTTTGACTACGCCCAAGCCAGTCACTCCCGCGCGCGTCACCGTGTTCCTGGTGACGCCAGGAGGCCGTAGGAGCCCTCCGCTTCCACTGCCATGCACCACAACGCCGCGGCCGCAAGTTGCCGAGCTCCGGCCGCCGCCGCGAGCCTTGCTCCGGTGAGCTCCGGCGCCCCCGCAACCCCCCACCAGCTCCCCTGGTTGCGGACGACGACGGGCTACGCCCTGGTGGTCTTCGCGCGACCAAACGCCGCCTGTAGCGCAAGTCCGGCGAGTCGCCGCCGCGCTATTGGTCGCCGCCGGCCAGAACTCCGGCGGGCTGACGTGGCTTTGTTAATTAGGCACTAATCCCCACCTATTGACGCTGACCAGTGGGCCCAAGGCTTAGTCAAAGCTAGTCAGCCCAGGTTTGACTCGGGGTTAACCCCAGTGTCACTGACGTGTGGCCCCCGCACGTCAGGTTTGACCTGGACAGCCGCGTTGACCGCTGATGTAGTGATGACGTCATTCTGACGCAATTATATGATTTCTGGAATTAAATTTAATCAGAAAATTCCAGAAATTGTTTTAAACTTCAAAAATTCATAACAATTCAACCGTAGCTCAGATTAAAATAATTTATATATGAAAATTTATCAGAAAAATGCAACCTTTCCATCTGTACTAGTTTCATGCATGAAAAACCAACTTATACATGCTGAATATGGGAAAACACATTATGGCATATATAAGAGACTTAATTTAGAAATGCATTTGAACCCTTGGTTAAAATGGACTTCAAACCAATTGAACACTAGTTGCATTAGCTCAACAGCATCACATCTACATGCCATGTTCATGCATCATATTGTTGCATATGATTGTGTATTGATTGCCGGCACCGTTCCTTCTCGATAGGTCCTACTCCGGAGACGTTCCAGAGTACCTGTCTGTGAAGCAGTGCCTCCCTTGTTGTTTTACCAGGCAAGCAAACCCCCTTGTTCATTTCGATAAAACCCTACTCTCTCGCTCCTGCTCTCAGTTATTGCATTAGGACAACAACGGTTCATCTGCTACTTTGTGCTGCGGTAGTTGAACCCATTCCTCTGCATGACCTGTCATTGCCACAGTAAATAGTTGAAACCCACTAGCATGTGTAGGAGTTGATTGAAGCCACTGATGTGTTCCTACCATGCTATGCCTGCTATTGCTTAGAGTTGTGTCAGGTCTGATTCATTGGGAATGAATTGGAGTGTTACGATATGTTCTGATGCTGGGAGTGAAGTGTGTGAACACGATTTGGTAAAGGTAGCGGTGAGAGGCCATGTAGGAGTACATGGTGGGTTGTCTCACTGGAACCGTCCTTAAGCACTGAGTTCTGTGTATGTTGTCCAATGACTCGATACTACCACACATTGGGTTCCGGTAACTCGACCCCTCTCGACTTATTAACCAACTTGGTCTCTGTCCAGGAGTCGCAACTAGTTTCTGGTGTTTGTAGGTAGTGCTATTTTTCTACCAAGTGGCACCCGGCAGGGTGGGCTTGGGACAGACTAGGCACACGTGGCACGGTGTACCGAGTGGCACCCGGTTGGTGGGCTCGGGAACCCTGCTCACATCGTTTGGGGCCGTGAGCGACACCCCGGCCGGATCTCCTTGCGGATGGAACCCGAATAGGCGATAAACCTGGGCTAGAGTCTTGTGTGGTTAGTCAGGTCGTGGCCGACACCCTCACCAGGCTTCCGCTTGAAGGTTGCCGAGATACATGACGTGTACATGGCGGTAAGTGGCGAGAGCGTGTGTGAAGAAGTACACCCCTGCAGGGTTAACATGATCTATTCGAATAGCCGGGTCCGCGGTTATGGACTTCTTGGATGCTTACATGGTACATAGACAACTCGAAGTGGATACACTAAAATGCTCAAGACAAGTGTGAGTGCTATGGATGGCCTTCTCGTAGGGGGACGGGGATGAATCCATAGTAGTGTATTGTGTGGTGATTAGTGGACTCGTGTACGTTGTTTCACCTCCAGAGTTTCTGGTAGTCGTAGAACAGGATAGCCACAGAGTCAAAGCTGGCTTGCTGCAACTAAACCCCACATTACCCTCTTGATACAAATGCATGTATGATAGGATCTGATGTAAGTCTTGCTGAGTACCTTTGTACTCATGTTGCTTTACTTATGCTTTTGCAGCGGAGACTTCGGTCTTAATAGTGTTCTCGTGGACTTCGACTAGTAGCTAGTACCTCAGCTACAATCTTGATCGGATGTTGTAGATAGTCAGGCTCTTCAGCCTTTTTCATTTGTAGATGTCTGTACCCAGACAGGTAATGCTTCCGCTTGTTGCTTGTATGCCCTGTATGATGGGTCTTGTGACCCCTGTTTGCAATAAATGCTATGATGGCTCTTCTGAGCCTTTATCTATATGATTGTTGAGTTATGCTGTGATGCCATGTTGTACAGCACATACTTGCATGTTATGCGTACGTGTAATGTGTATTGCTATGTGTGGGATCTGACTATCTAGTTGTTTATCCTTAGTAGACTCTCTTACCGGGAAATGTCTCCTAGTGCTTCCACTGAGCCCTGGTAGCTTGCTACTGCTCCGGAACACTTAGGTTGGCCGGCATGTGTCCTTCTTCGATCCTGTGTCTGTCCCTTCGGGGAAATGTCACGCGATGAATACCGGAGTCCTGCTAGCCCGCTACAGCCCGGTTCACCGGAGTCCTGTTAGCCCAGTGCTACAGCCTGGATTCACTCGTTGATGACCGACACGTTCGATGCTGGGTCATGGATGCCTGTCCCTGTAAGTTAGTGCCACTTTGGGTTTACGACTAGCCATGTCAGCCCGGGCTCTTTATCATATGGATGCTAGCGACACCATCATATACGTGTGCCAAAATGCGCAAACGGTCCCGAGCAAAGGTAAGGCGACACCCGTGGGGATACCGTGCGTGAGGCCGCAAAGTGATATGAGGTATTACATGCTAGATCGATGTGGCATTGAGTCGGGGTCCTGACACCGATGATAATAGTTCAGCTATCCGGACACCCCCTAGTCCAGGACTCCCTCAGTTGTATTCGGCACTGTCCAGCGTATTGTTATCTCCGGTGCCGGAATCGCCGTTTTTGCTTTGGCGGGACTTAGAGCGGCGCCGCTGACGTCGGCGCTTGGGTTGCTTCTTGGAGGGGTCATCCTCCGTTTTCTCCTCGCCATCCCCCGCTTTAGGGGTGTCCACCATGTATATGTCGTATGATGAGGTGGCTTTCCAGTTCCCTATAGGCACTGGTTCTTGATCGTCTCCTTCATCGGCGTCCATGCCGTCAATGTCTTCGAAGTCGATGTCGAGCATGTCGGTTAAATCATCGACAGTGGCTACAAAGTGGGTGGTGGGTGGGCTACAAATTTCTTCGTCGTCCGCGTCCCAACCGTGTTGGCCGTAGTCCGTCCAGGGATCTTCTGACAAAGAGAGAGACTTTAACAAATTCAGGATGTTGCCGAAAGGTGAGTGCTGAAAGACATCCGCGGCGGTGAACTCCATGACCGGAGCCTAATCGGGCTTAACCGGGAGAGGTGCGGGATTTACGGAGTCCGGATCGGAGTCTGGCACCTCGAAGTCACGGGCCCTGCGAGGGACTAGGCTGGTATCCGGCTCTATCGCCCTAGAGATTGCAGTTTCCGGGGTGGCGTCTAACCGTCCGTCCCCGACTGGCGTAGTGGGCTCCGAGCTAATGGTCGGAGCGGACACCTGAGCGACGCTCTGGGCGTTGTCCGATGACAGAGCTAAATCGTGCCCATCATGATAGTGCGGCGCGCCCGGTTGTGGCTCGAATCCGTCGAAGATCAAGTCCCCGCGGATGTCGGCCATGTAGTTCAAGCTTCCAAACCTGACCTGATGGCCAGGGGCGTAGCTCTCGATCTGCTCCAGATGGCCGAACGAGTTAGCCCGCAGTGCGAAGCCGCCGAATATGAAGATCTGTCCGGGGAGAAAAGTCTCATCCCGGACCACGTCACAGTTGATGAGCGAAGAAGCCATCGGGCCTAAAAGACGACGACACAGAGGAACTCTCAATGAAAGCACCAATGTCAGTGTCAAAAACGGCGAATCTCGGGTAGGGGGTCCCGAACTGTGCGTCTAGGCGGATGGTAACAGGAGACAAGGGACACGATGTTTTTACCCAGGTTCGGGCCCTCTCGATGGAGGTAAAAGCCTACTCCTGCTTGATTAATATTGATGATATGGGTAGTACAAGAGTGGATCTACCACGATATCGGAGTGGCTAAACCCTAGAATCTAGCCTATGGTATGATTGTTGTTTGTCCTACGGACTAAAACTCTCCGGTTTATATAGACACCAGAGAGGGCTAGGGTTACACAGAGTCGGTTACAATGGGAGGAGATCTTCATATCGTATCTCCAAGCTTGCCTTCCATGCCAAGGAAAGTCCCATCCGGACACGGGACGGAGTGTTCAATCTTGTATCTTCATAGTCCGGGAGTCCGGCCAAAGGTCATAGTCCGGCCATCCGGACACCCCCGAATCCAGGACTCCCTTAGTGCCACCAAGGATAGAGCCGCATATTGAAACTCTTTTGGAAGGTGGATATCATTAAATCGTACCATTACATAATAGATGGGGATACATACAAAAGGCATACAATGCCACATGAATACAACATCATACATGAGAGCAACATCCGACTATGGATGAAACACAAATAGAAACTCGAACGACATCCACCCTGCTAGCCCAGGCTGCTGACCAAGAACCTAACCCCTGAGCGAAGAAGAAGAAGCAGAAGAACTCCGAACAAGCAAACATCACTCTCACGTCATGATCATCGCATTACCTATACCTGGAACTGTTGGTGTAGTAAACTGTGAGCCACGAGGACTCAGCAATCCCATTACCATGGGTGTCAAGACTAGAAAAGCTTAATGGGTATGGAGTGCATAAGTATGAGGTTGTAGCAAGCGACTAGGCAATGCATGGTGGCTAACCTACAAGTACAAGAATAAGATGAGAAGCTATGCAAATGGTCGCAAACTAGTAATGATCAAGAAGTGATCCTGAACTACTTATGTTCAAACATAGCCCCACCATGTTCTCTTCTCGAACTCACCCAAGAAGAAACCACCATAGCTACACACATGGTTGGTGTATTTTAATTCAAGTCTGGTGTCAAGTTCTCTACAACTGTACATTAAAAATTCCCATCTGCCACATAACCGCGTGCACGGCTCTCGAAAGTTTAAACCTTGCAGGGGTGTCCCAACTTAGCCCATGACAAGATCACGATCCGTGGAGACAATCCTCCATGGCAGGACATCCGATCAGACTTGGGGTCCCGGTGCACAAGACATTTCGACAATGGTAAAACAAATCCAGCAAGACCTCCCAGCGTGTCGACACCCTGATAGTAGCCGCTCGTATCTCGTCTCAGGCCATGTCTGGATGGGTCAAGAGTAAAACTAAATCCTCGGGTTTCCCCGTGGTGGCCCCGTAGGTTGCCCATTTGGGACCAACACCATCAGCACTAGCCCCCCTCTATTATGTTGAATTAAGGAACCTCAGGGACGCGACCCCCTATGCCAATTAATTAATTAATTCAATATTATTATGTTGGTAAATGTTAAAACCAATGTTCGGCCTTGCTGGAAGAGTTGATTTCAAAGCGAACTGTCAAGAGGGGCCCATAAACCCTCATCGTGTTAGGGACACAAAACCAAGAAACATAATACCGGTATGACGGAAACTAGGGCGGAAACGGTGGAACAAAAACACCAGGCAAAAGGCCAAGCCTTTCGCCCTTTACCAAGTTTGGTAGGATGGTGGAAAAGGTTACAGGTTGTCATCGCAATTTGGGAGGCTTGGAAAACAAGTGGTAGGTAGCGCGACATAGCGATAGCATCAAGACAACTAGCATAGCAATGATAGTAGTGAGATCTAGGGTAACGGCCATCTTGCCTGAAATCCTGCTAGGAAGAAGAACGAGTCCATGAAGAATACGAACGGACGTAGACGAACCAAACATAGTCGAACGAATCCTCATGATCGCAACGAAAGAGTAACTATCAAGAAGAAGCACAACCGGAAAGAAACAAACAACACAGTAAACACAAAACACATAAACATGATATGATGCACGACCAAGAATGATGCATGATAAGGCTATATGATGCTACTCATGGCAAGAGATGATGCATACAAGAAGATCACATCAAAGCAAGTTTAAATGATGCCGGAAACAACACATAACAATTCCGGTAAGTCCTCATATGCAAACTTCAAAATTGGATCTGAATAACACATTATATTCAAGTTTTCAAACATAACGTTAAGATGCACCATGATGATCTACACATTTTTCTAGTCAAGTTACATATAAAGTTCATTTAATTCGGAGCTACGACCTAAAAGATATGAGCAAAACAAGTTAAACATAACATTGATGCAAAATGCATAAAAACATCAAGCACACACTTCAAAACAATGATGCAGCAAGCTAATATGAAATTACATGCAATTCTAAGCAAGTTTCATACAGAGCATGCTCAAAATGGAGCAACGGAGCAATACATACACACGAAACAAATTTAAAGGATAAAGTGTCCAAAACAGCAACTAGGCATATTGCGAGCAAGAAAACAACATGCTACAGGAACTCTACTTGGTAACCAAGGGAATGAAATCAAAGCAAACATAACAGAGAGCAAATAACATCAAGGCATCATATGCATATGGCCCATGGATTAGTGGGAACCATCAAGACATGTTTGAAAGTTGTAACAGTTTCAGCAAGTGTAAAACAGCAACATTATCATAGCATGTTTGCAAGCTTGGAACGGAGACCATATGAAGTCCAAAATTACTAAACTTAGCATGTGAAAAAAGTACCCATATCATAATTAAATTCATGTAATTGTATAATCTCCAAAGGAGGCATAGATTAATTAATAGCAAGCTCACAACATGGCATCATGAAGTTAACAGAAAACTAGAACATCATTTAGGCAAGTTCATGGCAACTGAAACATATTCTACATGATATATATGAGGCAGGAAATGGCATGGCATGATAGATCGTAACATGGAAATTAAAACATGTCCACTAAGCATCTCCATATTATGCATGGATTTGATGGTAGCATTTAGCAAACATAGCAACATGATATGACAGATTCAGACTGAGCAGAACATTAACAGCAAGTAGCCCACCTCACAAGCTTGATGCACTCATCAAAGGGCATACCAAAATAACTAGATTGCACAACTGCTAATATGGCATGATTATGATCCTAAAACATGTGGACATGATGCTCAAAAGAAAATTAAACAAAAAGATATAAAAAGACAAAAGGGCAAGTTATAACAGTTTTCAGTAGTTAACATCAGCAAGCACTTCTGCAACAGGGATTAACATTTCAAGATGCACCCTAACCTGAATGCAAAGCACAACTACATGTAGATCACTCTGATCTGAACATTTGCATAAGAAGATCATCACCATAGGATCAACAGGGACAAAGTTAGAACACTCAAAAGATGCCTAAATGATGTTAAGAGGAAGTAGATTCTGGCAGTTTAGATGACTTAGCAGTTTTGCAACGAAGATTTAGGCGACAAGATGAAAAATAACATGAATGCAAACTACTCCACCATTTAGAGCATCAAGAGATGAACATTTTGACATATCATGCATGCAAAACGGAGGCATATGCACGAAGTTATAAGCAGTTAAACATGCACACATAATGTTCGGAGATCTAGGACTTGGAAGAAAATAGACCTCGCAGAAAGCTGGACAAGGTCGTGTAGGACGCAGGGATCCGGGGCAGAGCGGCAGCATTTGGATGGAGGGGCTGGTGGATCTGGTCCAACCGACCAGATCTCGCCGGAGACGGCGACTGGAGGCGACGGTGGCGGAGGCCGGCGACGAGGTGGCGAGGAGGCGGCTACGCGGGGTGGTGTGTTGGCGGCTAGGCACGCGGTGCGGTGCGGCGTGGGGAGGCGAGGTCGGATGCAGTGCACAGCGAGGTGGGCGGCGGCACACGACGAGGTGGCGGTGGTGGTCGGTGGCGGGGCGGCGCGTGACGAGGCGTCGGGGTCGAGCGGGCGGTGGTGGATGGCAGGGCGGCGAAGGTGGCGGCCGGCAGGCGGAGACGAGGCGGCAGCATGGGGAGGCCGGTGAGGCGCGGCGGTGAGGTGGGGTTGAGGCGGCGGCTGTCGGTGGCTCAGGCGGAGCTGCGGGAGCCCGGGATCGCGCGGGCTATGGCAGGGAGGATCCAGGCCCGGGTGTGTTCCAGATGGGCCCGGCGGGCCGGCGCGATGGTGGGGAGCTGTATGGGTGACGTGGCAAGCTCTGGTTGGCTGAGGGCTGCGGCAATGGATGTGTCCGGCGGCAGGGTGGACACGTCCGGTGGCGCGGAGGAGGAGGAGGCTAGGGTTTCATCTGGATTTGGAGAGGGGAGGGCATTTTTGTAGGTAGAGGGAGCTAGGAGAGGGCTATGGAGGTGCGGTTTTTGTCCACATGATCGTGATCCAACAGTGAATAGCATGGTGGGGGTTTAGATGGGCTAGTGGGCTGTTGAGGAGGGGTGCTAGGCTGCCAAGAGAAAGGAGTCCGGCGGTTAACGCGGTTAACCGTTGGGGCATCAAACGACCTCCAAATGGAACGAAATTTGACAAGCGGTCTACCGGTGATGTAGCAAGACCACTCGTCAACTCTCGGTCAATTCCGAGAATATTTTTCTCCCTCTCATGAAACAAGATCTGGGAGGTGCAACGGGCGCGTGCGAGTGTGGTCTAGGCTCAGAACGGACAACGGAGAGAACCGGCAGATCCGGACGGATGCATGTTTTGAAAAACATGCAGATGAAATGCACATGATGACATGGCAAAGTGCAATATGCAAGCGAATGACATGGCAACAACGGCGAATAACTGGATGACACCTGGCGCATCGGTCTTGGGGCATTACACCCTGGCGGTTCAAGGGGCGTCCTTCTCCTTGGCAGCTGTGACGTCAGCGCCCGCTGGCGGCTTCCTGAATCTGTCGTCAAGATCGAGGTCTGGGTGGCGGCAAGCGATGTTGCTCAGAACCATGAAGAGGGCGTCACCGGCAAGCTTCTTGGACTCGGTCGCAAAGCGCTGGGATCCCTTCTTCATGCACCTCCATCTTTTGGATAAACTCGTTGAAGGACACACCCAACTAGGCGCTTGGGACCTCGTGCTGGCTATGCAGAAAGTTAGGTCATCCATACCCATCGCCACAGCTTGTGCAGCAAGGCACTCGGAAACGTCGATCAGGCTCTTGATCTAGAGGCCAACTTTCTTGGACTGGTTCTTCAGTTTGGCCTCCGCATCTTTCCGAAGATGCCTGGAAGTATCCAGATCATTGGACAACAGCTGTTGACGGGATTTAGTGGACTCTACCGCGCTCTCCAAGGACCCGATCTTGGCCTTCATGTCGGCAATGGTGCTGTTGGCGGTATCAAGACTCTGGGTCTTGGAGGAGAGTTGCGACTGTGCATCAGCCAAGAGAGCTTCCGCCTTTCGCGCTTCCTCTTTGAGAGCTTCCAACTCCTTGGCATTCCCGGGAAGGTCTTCCGCCAACTTAGCCACCTGCTGGTCGAGATTAGTCTTGGCGGCAGACGCGGCAGCCAGGTCATCAGGGAGTTTCTTTATTTGGGCAGCAAAGCCAGCCACAATAGCGTCCAAGGAGGCTCCATGTTTGTTCTCCAGATCCTTGGTGCGCTGGCGCACAAGAGCCTCCAAATCGGCATCCTTGGCGCGCAGAGTGGCTTCGAGTTTCTCCTCCCGGAGGGAGATCTCTGTTCTCTGACGTCCAGGGATGCCTTGTGCCCTGCCAGGCGCTCCTCGCGGGCCATGACATCTTCCCGCATCATCAAGAGTGCCTATTGCTGCCTCAGGAGCACTTTGAACTGCTTGTCATGCCACTCGTGCAGCTCTAGACATTTATCCTTCAGCTTCTGGTTCACCCTACTGGCGGACTCACGCTGATCCTTAAGTGCCTGACACTTCTCATTGTGTTGGGCCTGCATCTCCCTCACGCATGTCGCCATGGACTCCAAAAAGGACAAGTCCATTGCGATGGCACCAGAGTCGTTGGCCTCCCCAGCTTCTTGGTACAGCGGCGCCAGGAGATGTTGAAGATCCTCATCAAGCTCAGAGCTCATCTTCAAAGATGGGTCGGGGATCCAGTCCTAGGCGATGACGGCACCATGTCTAGTGTGTTTGAGGGAGGAGGCAGAATGTTTGTAATGACCCCAGGGGAGGGGAGTGGATCCATGGTATAGAGGGGAATTTTCACCTCAACCACCACCCCCTTTTCCAGGGCCTCCTCTGAAGAATGCTCCACTACCGCCAAGGAATCCTGGGCATCCCCAGCAGCAAGGCCCTGTCCCTCTATGGCAGCAATCTCAACAGCCTCTTCCGCGACAGCCTTGCCTATGTCTACTGCCACCTCCAGTGGTTCCGGCTCTTTGGCTTGGGGTCCTGCGGATGAGGATAACAAAGGACAACAAAGAAGCATAAGTTTGAAGTGATGAAGAAATCAGAAGAGGTAATCAGGACAAAAAGAAGAAGAAGAGAGAAAAGAAGAAGAATATAAGTGGAATACCAAGAGAAGCTTGCCGGGTAGGGACTTCAATTTCCCTGGCAGTAGCCGTTACCGGGCTCTGCACTTCACCTCCTCCCGAGGCAACCCCAGCAGCTCTCTGCGTAGTTTCACCCATGGAAGGCTCTGCCAGAGGATCTTCGACCCGGTCGGCAGAAAAGACGTGCCCCTCCAGGTGGGGATCGCCTTGCGTCCTCTCACCACCACTGCCAGGAAGGAGTACCAAGTCCCCGCTTCTGAGCCAAGGACTGGACTAGGGGCTCGGCATGGGCTCACCCGCGTCGCCCTCCGCCAAAGTCAGACTCCTCGCAGTCTTCAACAACCCTAGGCGTCGGAGTTTCTTCCGGGGGCGGTAGATGAGGGTCTTCGTGTCCACCTCCACTTCCCTGGCGACAACAGCAAAACAATAGGCTAGCCAACAAGGATAATCAAGCAGACCGGAGTTATACATGAAAGGAAGAATATTCCTTACTCTTCTTCGATGAGCATGGATTTCAAGTTGAACTCCATGGGAGGTGAGGGCTCCCTTCTCCTCTTTGGGGGTGGAGGGGTAGAGCTCTCCAGCAGCTTTGGCGCCTGGTGTGGCACTGGGAGCTTAGGTGGAGACGAGCTCTATGAAGAGCTCAAACCCGAAGTGGAGACGAAATCGTCTTCCACATCCGCCGCTTGCTCGATGGGGGATGTTTTGATCCTGGCGAGGCGAGGAGACTGATGAAGCACCACCTCCACTTTGGTAACCTTGGTGGCAGTCTTCTACACCCTCTTGGCGAATGGCGCCGGATTGGGGGCTGCTGCACCTCGACTACCAGCGCGCCTACGGGGGCGCTGGTCAAGGACTGGCTCGGGGGCTTGAGGCCCAGCCGCCAACCACTCCTCCTCCTTGAGCACTGCCACTTCGCCAACCTCCTCCTCCTCCTGGAGCTTCGTTGCCACTCTGGCCAAGGCATCAAGCCTGGCAAGGTCGCCCCTAGTAAGCCCTTTCCCGGCAACCGCTTTAGTGGCTTGCGCCTCGCTGCCTCCATGAGAAGAGCTTTCATCCTCAGCTTTCCCCTTTCCCTTCCCGGCCTTTGCGGCCTTTGCCATCTGCGCAAGGCGTGCCGCCCTGGCCTCCTGGACCCTCCTCAAGATATACGCCACCTCCGTGAGGTGTGTTTATACATCACACCTTCAACCTTGGCGGCCTTCTCCGCTAAGATGCTTGACCACTTAAGCTCTTCATCAAAAGAGGGTAGATGCCAGTCACTTGCTACCACATGAGCATTGTAGTCCGGCATCTACTTCAGTATCTGATCCCGGGCTGAATTGATATTTTGAGGGATAACTGTCGCCGGGAGTTTGAACAGCTCGAAGCGGCCAAACAACTGATCGCATAACCAGGCATGACCATAAACTGACAAGTTGCACTCCAATCCTGGGAGCAACCTCGTCCTGTCTGCAGCTTCGCCATACAACTAGGCGGGCTTGTCCCTCTCTTACAGGGGCAAAATGCGACGGAGGAGAAAATCTGACCCCACATGCTCTATGGTTAGCCCGATAGCCTTCAAACGGGTCATCCTATTGATTGTCAGGCAAAGCCTGTCTTCAGTAAGGCCCAGAGCGCTCCATTCCTTGCCGCACTCAACACATGCCATCTGTGCTTCACAAAACTTAGGGGCTTCCTCATCCTGGATCTAGCACCAGTCCCCTCTCCACTCATCCAACCATTCACGCTACCTCCCAGGGATATAATCCCAGAGTTTCCTCACCGACCGCGGCATCCAGGTGATATTCCCAGAGCGATGGCCCTTGTTTTCCACCTGCGGGACAAAATAATGTCGGAACAGATCCACATTGGGAAAGACTCCAACAAAATTCTCGCGCAAATGCGCAAAGATGGGCATGGTCGCCATTGCATTCGGCGTGAAATCCAGAAGGTGGAATATACAGATGGTTATGATCGCCTTGAAGAAATCGGGGAAGGGGGGACAGAGTCCGCAGATGAAATAAGCGCAGAAGAATCGATACAAATTTGGTAGATCTTCTTGCCCAACTGCATAAACTACAGGCGCTTTGTGCCCCTTATGGACAGGCCTTCCCCACACATATCCCTACCTCGCTTGGAGAACTGGGCCGTTCAAGGTCGACGGAAGAAAGACGACATCTTCCCTCCGCTTCCTGTTCAGCTCCGCCGCCCTCTTGGTCCCATCAGCGGCCACCTCCTTCGCCGCGGCCACCTGCTTTCCTCTTTCCGCGGGTTTCTTCCCCATTTCTGGGGCGGCGATGCAGATGCAAGCAGGAAAAGTGGTCGAAGAGAGGGACGGCGGTGGGCAGGAAAGAGAGAGGAGGAAGCTATCGCTTGGCTTGCAGAGGAAGATGGTGGAAGGGCGAAGCGAGTGAAAGGTAAACCGTGCCGCTCTGTTTTCCCCAGTTTTAAAGGGGCGAAGTGTGTAGCACAGACGCGACACTTCAGAAAGTTAACATTTTACCATTAACTGCAACAAACCCACAACCCCACGACACGCAGTAATCGTGCAAAGTGGACGTTGGATTGACTGGTCATCACGATGATCCGACGTGTGCAACCCTTCCCTACTAGGTGTCTGTGCACTGTTTGGGGCCTAACCCAACGTGTCGCACCGACATGTGTGGCTCAGGCCCAGGGGCTTATGTCGGCGAAAATAGACATGGGTATATATTTTCCCCTTACTTGTGCACGGACGACATCAGGCCATGATGAAGAGTAAGAGACCAAGATTTCGAACGACCAGCATGCAGAACAAGAGGACCAAGATCAAGACATAGAAGCAAGATATTGTCATAAGGAAAGCCTCCCTTGCCGGGCAAATAGGCTTGGCAAGGGAAGAGCCACCCCCAGAACTAAGCAACCAAGGCGTCCCGGCAGGGCCTGCCGGCACTCACGGAGGCCAGAAACACCACATCACCCACTTCCCCGCGACCCAAGTCATGGATCAATGCGGTGTCAAGCCACAAAGCAATTAAGTGGCAGCTATTCGCCACATGGCAACCCCTTTCTATGGGAAAACCTATAGATGAAACCCATCCTATGACGTGTTGAACAAGCAAGCATGGAGCTGGCAGAATAAGCCCGGCAAGGCTTGCTGGGCGAGCAACGATGTGACATTGAGCAACGTATTTAATGTGCCTGGTCAACCTGTAGAGTTAGGTATGATACCATTGTTTGCTATCTTATCAGTGCATAATGACCGATTTGCCATTTTGGTGACCCCTTAATCTATAAAAGGAGGCCCATGGCAACCGTAGAAGGGGTCCAGTTCGCGATGTTAGGAATCCAGACATACATATACGCGTAGCCACTATCGCCCCAGCTGGGCAAGTGTACTAAGCTCCACCACCAACCGTAGATTGGAAATATATGCTAAGGTTGAAGTGCAGGCCTATCACCTCATCACCACCTCCATCACCAAAGAAGGAGACTTAAGTACACGGGTATGGGCACTCCTGTTGGCTTCTGCCAAGCTCTGGGGAGATGCCTCGGTATCGTATCACCATCACTTTTATTATCTTCGTCTATTTTTAGTTCGATCCTTAGTTATTTCATGATTTAGTTGAATAAAAGTTTAGTATGATCTATTTTCGAGTGCTAGTTTCGTGATCTATCTATCTATGTAATCGATGAGACTTATATAATAAAGTTTAGTTTGAGTTTTTTCTTCTTTACTTTATTGTTTCAATCAAAATAAGGCAAGTAATGAAAAAGATCATATGCTAATCTCATGAAAGGTAATGACATTTTTTTTGACCATGAACTGTAGGAAAGGCTCCTACAGTGTTAATATATTAATATAAGGTGATACTATACAAAATGAGTATTTAAATGGGGGGGGGGGGTTGTCCACTTTGTGTCAAGAGAGAGGGGGGATTAAGCAAGCAAAGGAACTACTATAGAGAGTGTACAAAATTTATAACAAAGGGCCTATGCGCCTCTTTGACCCTATGCTGAAGTAGCTCAAAATCCCTCTTAAACCTATCAAGCCAAGTGCTGAGTGAGGGGGCTATAGCTCTAAAATGTTTATTATTGCGCCGCCACTATGAATTTCTCTAGGAACATAGGTGATGGGTGGCCATTTTTCGGACTTCAATAGCTTGCAAGTGGCCGGGGAAGGGCTCCCAGTGAATATCAAGTTTATCCCAACATTGCTTGCTGAAGGAGTGGGTGAAAATCATATGCTCAACTGTTTCCTCTTTGTCCAGACCACAGAGAAGGCAGTTATGATTGTCTCCTATGTTGTTGTGCCTCCTTTTTAGCGTATTCCCCTATTGAGTCTATTGTGGAATAACAACCAGGCAAAAACCTTTAATTTCATCGTGCACTTTGATTTCCAGATTCAGAAAAACGCTTGGTGACATTGAATGTGTCGGCATCTTGGACATGGGGGTATCCAGTCCTGTCTGCTTGCAGCCCACCACGTGTCTCCATCGACGGCCTGGTACGGCCCAGCTTCGACAACAACATAGCAAGACCCTCGCGAGGGGCCGAGCCTTGCGAGGCGGACGACGCCAAGACCCTTGGAGGAGTTGGCCTTCTCAGGAGGGGTCCTGAGGGGCGGAGAGATCTACATAGCTACCTCATGAGGCTCAGCTGACGTGAGCCATGACGACCAAGGCCAGACAGGCGCAGAGCACAGGTTTCCTCTTCGGTGCAAGGGAGGCAAGCCACAGGCGCGGAGTCCCGAGGTATCAACCAAAGGTTTCCATTCTGGGGCAATGAGACCAAGACCACCAGGACGGCAAGACGAAGGTCATCACCGAGCCCACCGCAGCATCATGACCAGAGGCTTTTCGCAGGCGAAGACTACTTTTGTCAGGATAGACTGTACTACTTGTCCCCCTTCAAATCCCGCCGATGTGGAATCCCTTCCCGCTCATATTTGGGAGGAGGACCAAGGCACTATATATAGGACTTGGCCACCACCATAGAGAGGGACCGAAAACCAGAGCAAGTAGAGCAACACACCAGCTCAAGAACACCTCACCTCCTGAGGCTTGTTCATCCTTGTATTAGTTCATCCATACCCCTCAAGGCAATCCACCACACCACACTAGAGTAGGGTATTACACCACAACGGTGGCTCGAACTAGTATAAATCTCTGTGTCTTTGTGTCTCTATGAGCTTTGCACGCTAGGCTAGGGAGGATCACGAGTAGGTAGGCTGGGCAAGTTGAGATCTCCGCACACACCCCAGTGTTCGGACCTCTCACGGGTTGCCGGATCCTTAAATCCGACATTTGGAGCGCCAGGTAGGGGTGCGTCAGCTTTCCTCTCCCGTTGACCAGTCCTCCTCCGCTCCACCGATCCCATGGCCGACGCCCTGAGAGCCCACGTCGAGCACTGGGTCGTCCAGACCTCCTCAGCAGCACCCACCGGCGAAGAAGACCTCCACTCTGCCTTGCTCACGGCCCGCGTTCTGCCGGGGGAGACCGGACGCGGGGGCCGCGCGATCTGCGAACTATGCTGCAGCAACTACTCCGCACTCCCGGAGGGAACAAGCGAACATGCGGGCGGCAGTCATCGTGGCCCGTGAGCTTCTGCGGTGCAGGCTGCTCGAGAGCGGCCGCAACGCCCTTTTGGAGCGGGTCGCTGAGCTGCTAGACATGATGTGCAGGGGGGCGGTGCTGTTCTGCACCCTCCCCACATCGCAGGCAATGGTGGGCGCATGCGTTCATCCCCGACACAGCCGCATGCCGTTTCCCAGGGACCACAGAGAGCCTCTCGACACCAAGCAGCTTCGCGGAGCAGCCCGCGCCGCCCCAAACGTGCCCCCTTGGCACGGGGCTGCTTCGGAAAACGCCACCAGGGGCCGTGTTGGAGTGCCGGCCCCTGCCAGCAGGACCAGAGGATGAAAGAAGGGGGCGGGAGCATTAGGCCGCCGGGTGGCGCCCCTGGCGCGAGCATCCCGGAAGCCTACGTTCCCGTCGCGATGGATCCAAGGCACGCGCTAGGAGAGGGCCCCAACCGATCCCTCACCCCTGCCGATGTCCCCAACAGCGGTAGCCTCTGGGTACAGTTAACGCCGCAGGGGCATGCTTACACTAACCATGGATCGCAGGTGAACCAAGACGCAGCGACCACCAAGACCCTCAGGACGGCGGACTCCCCTCTGGAGCGCGAAGGACGTTGGGAGCAGCGCGAGGGAAGCCCAGCGGCAGGGCCCTCCTTGCACTGCACGAAGCAAGACCCAGCCTGGAGGTAGGTTCCCTGCCGGGGAAGGCGCTGGCGAGCCCTTCCCCTCGGCAGGGGGCCTACGGTCGCCGAGGATGCCGTCAACATCCCCTAGGCCCCTTGGCCTTGTCCTGGTTTCCTGTCTCCCCAACGGTGGTCAAGGGCGGCGCACGACGGGGTCCTCGTCGGGCGTATGAAGCAAGGCTTCGGCCTGTGAAGGTCTCCGCTCATGAAACTCTCACGTAATATCGAGTGGGGCTGTACATGCCCTCGAGTCTCCTGAGTGCCACCCTGGGGCCTCACGGGGCTCCCACCCACGTCCTCGTGGAAGCACCATGCTCCGTGCTGGCCGTCAACACTGTCCCCAATGACTATGCCCAGCCAGTGGAAGCACTTAGCTTCGCACTGGTGAGAAGACCGAAGACTGAAGACTGAAGACCAGTTAGGCACCGGACGCGGCCGCCTGCTTTTTGCCTCTCTTTTTGTACTCGCTTGCCAACTTTTTGAAGCAGTGTGTTTTATGTGCGTTTATAAAACGGGGGGAGTTTTCTTTTCCTCGTGTCGCTTGATTGCCTTAAGTTCTTGTGTTCTTTTCTTAGATCTCGTGACCGCTACCCTGCCCTCTAGCACCTCATGAGCGGGGTCTGGATACGATGTACTCGCTGGCGCTAATCGCTCCCCTCAGGGGCTCGAAGGTGCGGCCGCTCCGTGCGCCCACCTTGCCACAATCTAGCAGTTGGCTCCTCACGAGGCACTCCATAGCAGGCCAGCAGGCCCCTCGAGAGGCACAGGGCCTCGCGAGCCAGCGGCAGGCTCGCCTCAGGAGAAGGGGCGCTGCTACGGCACCAGGACTCGCTCAGGACCCACGAAACCCAAGATAAGTCAAAAACAACTATCCTGTTCATCGGCATGCAGCCTTGCCGGGCCGCCTCCGGGTGTTACTTCAAAAAGCATTTAGCAATCTCATATATCATAAGGGGCACCCCCTTTTCAAAATGCTCTCACAAGGATGCACTCGACTTTTCGTACCGGTCAAAGTAAAAGAGATACAGGCCTAGCTGGATGCGCCTTCTTCGTCACTCCAGTCCACACTGCTTGTGCTGAAGCTGCCACCCTCCTCGTCATCTCCATCCGCGCCATCCCCTTTGGTTGCGAGCACGACCGTGTCATCCTTAGGAGTCAGCTCCTTCACAAGAGCATCCACATGACTATCCACCCACTTGGCAAGCTTGTCTTGGGTAGCTGCAGGCATGAGGGCTAGCACGGTGCTGAAGTCGAAGTGGGAGTCAGGGTTCAGGAGGTTGCTGAAGATGCGCGAGAGTGCGCGCCCAAGGAGGCCCCGACTCCTCTCCTCAATGAGCCGGCGAGCTTTTGCGGTCTGGTCCTCCAGGCGGGTCATGATATCAATGAAGAAGCGGAGATGGCTGGCATAGTCGCTCTCATGTGGGTGAGGAGCGCTCTCGTCACAAATGGCACCCAAGGCGTTGTTGGATCTGACACGCAGACCCTAGAGCATGGGGCCGTGCTCGCGCTCCAGCATCAGGCGGCGGCACTTTTCACTCAAAGTCTTCTCCAGGAGGGAGGCGGTGTCCTCCTCCTGCTTCTAGAGAGAGGATATCTCAGCCCGAGTAGAACCCAGGGCAGATTCGGAAGAAGTCAGGGCCTCTCGGGCAGCGCCCTCGCGCTGCTTCACCGCATGTAGCTCGGTCTTCAGGATGGAGGTCCGGCCCTCAAACTCAACCTTGAGCAGCTCCAGGTCTAGGAGGTGCCCCTCGGCTAGCTCAGCACGTGCCTTCGCCACCTTCTCCTCCACCTCCACCTGGACCTGAGCTTCTCGAGCGGTGACATCATCCTCAGCCGCGGCGCCTTGTCGCTTCCTCACCTCCAGCCTTTCCAGTGCCAGGCTATGATCCACGGCCTCCAGCGTCAAGTCCTCATGGCGCCTCAGGAGCTTCGCCTCGGCAAGGGCCACCTCACCTGGCGAGGAGGCCAGCAGCACACGACGCTCCTCGATTTCGCGCAATAGGGCAGTACTCGAAGACAGAAGATCTCGCTCCCGCTCCTCATCCGCCTCGCAATGGCGGTGGGCTGCCTCATCCTCTTCCATGGCGCGAGCGCAAGCTTCTCAAAAAGCCGCGAGTGAGGCCTCCGTGCAACCTTCAGCCTCTTCCCGCTGAAGCTTCCCAAGGTTGATGGCCACCTTCAGCTGCTGCCATTCATCCTCCAAGCGGCGGTTCTCTGCTTCAAGCCTGGTGTCGACGTTGGCGAGCTCCCCGCCAAGATGGACCATGGCGCGCATCGCTTCACCAAAGAACCCTAAGCGCACCGTGCTGCGCCCACGAGCAAGCGCGAGCTCGTCGCCAAGGTCCCAACCGGCACCGGAGGTCGCTCGGGAGGCGCTCGGGGCTCCGCTAGTCGTCGGCTAAGGGATGGCTGGTGGGGCCCCACAGCTTGAAGACGAAGGATGCCAGACGTTCCCCTGCCGTCAAGGACAAGAGGGAGGATCACCTGCGTACCCTTCGCCCCAAGGACAGAGTCGTGGGGGGAGAAAGCATGGGGCTAGGTTCCAGTGCACCCTCGCGGTGTCGAGCTGGAGGGAGCCGGACTCGTACCCTGCGCAGGCTCAGGGTGCTAGGGGCTGCTCACCCGCACTGTGCTGCGTCTCTTTGGGGTCTTCGCCTCCCGAGGTTGATTCTTCATGAAGATCCTGCAAACCCCCAGCCATGAGAAAACGTAGTGCACTTGGAGATCAAGGGCGAAGGTACTTACTCGTCAGCGGCCACATATCTCCTCGTCTTCAGCGGCCGACAGGTGCCATCATTGCAGCACAGGGACCTCTTCCTCTTTAGGAGCGACTCAAGGCACAGGCGGTGCCGACCTGGCCCCGATGGGTGATCCTCACGAGGGGGAGTGTCCGACGTGATATCTGGAGCAGAGGTCCCAAGGGCAGCGGCGCCCGGCGTGGCCCCCTGGCTCACGGCTCCGGAGCCATTGGTGGGCTCCTCGTCGCAAGCAGCAACTCTAGAGCCACTGTCTCCGGTGTCATAGGCTCCTGCCTCCGTAGCCTGGTGGTGCGTAGGCTCTGTAGCAGCCCCTGCTGGAACCCAGAAGCTTGAGGCTCCTAAGCCTCTACTGTGGCTGGCCTCCGGAGGAGGGCCCGGCAGCTGACGTTGGTGTGCATCCCTATGCCTCCACACTTGGGCGCACAGCAGGGTTGATCAGAAGAGGAGCCACGAAGACTGGATTCTCACGGGGCCCCTCAATGCCCTCGGGAAGCAACCCCCACTCATCAAACAGGGGAATCTGCCCCGCGAAGGCCTTCTTGTTTAAGCACAGATAAAGGAGGCAGCCGTCCCCCGGGAGGTCAGCAGGCTCAGGCTCGCCAGTCAGGAGCCTAAGCACCATGCTCAGAGTATCGGTAGCAAGCGACAGCTTCTGCAGCCTCATCGGGACTCCGGCGCCAGTGAAATCCCACATCGGGCGAGAATGGCGCTGGAGGGGAGCAAGGCGTTGCTTCACAAATTCCTTCACCACCATTGGCGCCGTCGCCCCCAGTTCCTGGAGCCTCGCCAACCTCTTCCAGACAAAAGCAAGACGCCGATCAGTGAGGTTCAAATGGCGCCAGCCAGAGCTCGGGGAGGACGACGACCCAGGAATCGTGAGCAGGGGGCTGAACGTGCGGGCGTCCATCAGAAGCCACTTCTTCCGGAATCCCCCCGTGACGGGCGAGAGCTTGAAGTCGATCCCCGAGCCAGCGGTCACGGCCGTGGCTTTGAAGGCCGTGCACCCAGAGCGCTAGCGAGCGTCCACCAGCCGGAGCATGAAGAAATGCCGAAACAAGGCCACAGAGGGAGTGATGCCCACCATGGCCTCGTTGGAGCTGGCGGCGAGCATGTCGAACCTTGTCCAGCCCTTCCTGATTGATCACCATCGACTGCTCAAGGGCCGGCTCCAAGGCCGGCGGAGGACCTGCCAACGCGCACGACTTCACCTTCTTCCTCCTTGGCTTGGGAGACATGGCGAATACCAAGAGGGAGCAAGGCGCCGACACCAGATCTACAGATGTGGCGGCACGATTGGGGAGGAAGAAACAAGAGCTAGGCACGGCACACCACGAAGGGCAAGTTGCGCTGACAACGGGCGGTTACTGGTTCTATCGGATATCAAGGTGGCGTGGGGAAGTGGAGACGCCCATGTCCCATCAACCGCCATGTGTCTCCAGGGCCGCAGGCTGTTAGGGCCCATGGTGCTTTGTCCTTGCCCTTTGGCTTTGCCTGTAAGCCAAGTCCAAGCGTGCCTTGGGCCCGAGGGCTACTTTCGGCGTCCTAGACTTGGGGGTATCCAGTCCTGCCTTCCTGTGGCCCACCACATGGCTCCATCGATGGCCTGGTACGGCCCAGCTTCTACAACAACACAGCAAGACCCTCGCGAGGGGCCAAGCCTCGTGAAGCGGACGACGCCAAGACCCCTGGACGAGTTGGCCTTCTTAGGAGGGCTCCTGAGAGGCGGAGAGATCTACGTAGCTACCTCATGAGGCTCAGCTGACGTGAGCTGTGACAACCAAGGCAAGGCGGGCGCCAGGTGGGCGCAGAGCGCAAGTTTCCTCTTTGGTGCAAGGGAGGCAAGCCACAGGCGCGGAGTCCCGAGGAATCGACCAAAGGTTTCATTTCTGGTGCCACGAGACCAAGACCGCTAGGGCGGCAAGACGGAGGTCACCATCGATCCCACCGTAGTGCCACGACCACAGGCTTTTCATAGGCGAAGACTACTTTTGTCAGGATAGACTGTACTACTTGTCCCCCTTCATATCCCGCCATTGTGGAATCCCCTTGAGGCAATCCACTACACCACACTAGAGTAGGGTATTACACCACAACGGTAGCCTGAACTAGTATAAATTTCTATGTCTTTGTGTCTCTGTGAGCTTTGCGCGCTAGGCTAGGGAGGCTCGCGAGTAGGCAGGCTGGGCAGGTTGAGATCTTCGCACGCACCCCAGTGTTCGAACCTCTAATGGGTTGCCGGATCCCAAAATCCGGCAGAATGTCCCTGGAGAAGGAGTACAAGTTATGAGAGTCCAGAATACCTACCTATGGATTGAATAAGATCCTTGAAGTAAGTTGTCATCGGTGCATAAGGCAATAAAAATTGCTTCTAAATAGGTATGATCTTTTACTGTAAAGGAAAATAAGCATTGTATGAACTTGTGATGGCAAAGTAATAAAAGCAACAAACTGCATTATAAAGGTTGCTATCATAAGGGGCAATATAACGTGACGTTCTTTTGCACTAAGGGTTTGTACATCCAAAAATAAAAGCACAAGACAACCTCTACTTCCCTCTGTGAAGGGCCTATCCTTTACTTTTATGTATTTACTTTTTATGCAAGATTCAATAGTGTTCTCCTCTATTCCTTTTTATTTTTTCTCTTTTTGCAAGCGACATATGGTGGGGAAAGATCTAGGCACATATATCTAGTTGGATGTGAGTGATCATGAGTTATTAATGTTGACACCACCCTTGAGGTGAATAAGTTGGGAGGCGAAATTATAAGCCCCTCACTTTCTATGTGTCTGGCTGAAAACTTTGGCCCCATATATATGGTGTGAGTGTTAGCAATCATAGAAGACTAAATGATATTTGAGTATGTGGACTTTCCAAAAAGGCTCCGACACGAGACCCTTCCAGAAAATATCTTGAATTGCAATTGCATTGTTGACTAGGAACATAGTTTTTAAGTTTTCAAGAAAATTTATTCGTTATACTTTGGTGTTGTGATGAATTGTTACTTTATCATGAGAAGTTTTATGATAAAGTTTATTACTATTATAATAATGATCATGGAGCTACTATGTCTATATTTTTTTATCGACACCTCTCTCTCTAAACATGTGGACATGATTATTGATATCGGCTTTCGCTTGAGGACAAGTGAGGTCCAAGCTTGGGGGAGTTGATACGTCTATTTTGCATCAAGTTTTCCTACTAATATTTATAGTATTTTCATTCAATATAACATTTTGTGGAGTAATTCTAATGCCTTTTCTCTCATAATATGCAAGGTTTACACAAAGAGGGAGATTACCGGAGCTGGAATTCTGGACCTGAAAAGGCTATATCAGAGATACCTATTCTGCACATCTCCAAATGAGCTGAAATTTTACGAAGATTTATTTTGGAATATATGAAAATTATTGGAGAAAAGAAATAGCAGAGGGGGCCACCCACGTGCATAGGAAAGGCGACATTCTATAACTAAGATTATGATCCTCGGCACACTGTCACTTCCGACAGCATACCAAGTCTCAGGGGCTACTATCTATATAGGGCGCACTCCATGTGCAAAACTGTCAAAAGGTATGTCATTTTTTGCGTACCTCAAACCCCGTCAGCAAACTTCCGACGGCCTCATACAACCCGCTCTCGGCGGATGAGATCCTTTCAATCACCATAGTCATTAATGTGCGGTGATCTTCTGAGATAGACGCCCTCTCGAGCAAATCCTGCAGCTCCACCGGCCGTACTCCAGTGGGTGCCAAACTCCCCGGCCCCGCCAGACTCGGGGAGACCCTCCGTGACGACACCTCAGGGTCGTCCGCCCCGCCCGACGGGGTGGCAGATGGAGGCGTTTCGCTCTCCATCATCTCCAGACGAAGGTCCCCCGAAGATGAGCTCTGCTGAGAAGGGGCTGAGATCCAAACTACAAGGTGAAAACTTTGGTTAACCTTAGAAATAAAGTAGGGATGTCCCCTATTACAAAACCCCCCTTTTTTACTTACGGCTCGCTGGAGGGCTGATTCCTTTGGGGAGACTGTGCGGCCAGGGCTCTTCCCGGCACGGGACCTTCCGGTGATTTCCTTCCCCGCTTTCTGGCCTTGGCCTCCGGGTCTTCGGAAGCGATCCTCTTCACCCCCTGGAGGGAGGGACCCTCGATTCCCCCCTTACTGCAAGCCTCCTTGGCAGAGGTGGTAGTTTCCCTGTGCCCCCCTTTGCACTCCTCCGAAGGTGCAACCTCCAACATTTTAATTAACAAGGGATCCGGCGTGGTCTCAGGGAGGGGGGCCGGACACCGTATCAATTTTGCTTGCGCTATCCACTCCTGTTCAAGGGATAGCTGGTTAAAAGGCAAACCCATGATAAATAAATGGACAATGTGTCTGGACACAGGGCTACTTACTTGAGTATCCGGGCGATTGTCGCTTAGGCCAGCGTCCTCGGTCAAGTCCGGACGCATCTCTTGTGATCCAAAGAACAGTTTGTACATCTCCACGTGTGTCAAACCCATGAAGTGTTGGAGAGATCGTGGTCCCTCCGGATTAAATTCCCACAGGCGGAGGGGGCAACGTTTGCAGGGCAGAAGGCGCCGAATTACCATAACCTGTGTCACTACGACCAGATTGATCTCCCCTTCCTGGAGGTCTCGAATCCGGCCCTGCAACAGGCATACGTCTTTGGACGGCCCCCAGTCAAGCCCTTTGTTGACCCATGACGTCAGCCGTTGTGGAGGGCCCGGGCAAAAGACGGGTGGCGGCCTCTGCCTGCTGCCCCTGGGAGCAGTGATATAGAACCACTCATGTTGCCACAAACCGAGCTCCTCCTGAAAAGAGCCCTCGGGCCATGGAGCATCGGCCCTCTTCTTTATAACCTCCCCGCCGCACTCTGCCTGACGCCCCGCAATCATCTTCGGCACAACGTTGAAGGTTTTGAGCCACAAGCCGAAGTGAGGGGTAGTGCGGAGGAAGGCTTCGCATGCGACAATGAATGATGAGATGTGGAGGATGGACTTCGGAGCCAAGTCGTGAAATTCCAGCCCATAGTAAAACATGAGCCCCCTCACGAAGGGATCCATTGGGAAGCCTAAACCCCGATGGAGGTGAGACACGAACACGACACTCTCACTGGGCTCGGGAGTAGGAATAACTTGCCCTTGGGCAGGCAACCTATGCGAAATCTCGTAGGTTAAGTACCTGGCGTCTCTCAGCTTGAGCACGTCCTCTTCCATGACAGAGGAGGGCATCCACCGGCCTTGTAGGTCGGAGCCGGACATTGTCGAAGGTCGAAAGTACCCGAATCTGGAGCCTTGGGTGTTGGAACTCGGGGCGAGCGGCGAATTCGATTGATGGTTGAAGAAAAAGAACGGTCCTTGGTCTCATTATAAAGAGGGAGAATACCAAGAGCCGTCCCCATGACCGTTTGGAACCCGCCTTCGATGGAGGGGGCGTGGCAACGGGCGCGGTTGGGTTACCCACGTCCGTATTAATGAGAATCCCAGAATAAGGGGAACACGATCTCTGCTTCGACAAGATGTGCGAAGGAAACCGCTTCGCTAAACGCACTGAGGTGGTACAATAAAAACAATTCGAGTAAAGGCTTGGTAGTGGTGTGACGTCACGCCACAAAATACGTCAGCAGATTGAACTTGTGTAAATATTATTCTCTCTACGGTGGTATGTGGAATTTATTTTGCAGAGCCGGGCACTATCCTGGTGTTCACAATCTTCTATAAATTATTCGGAGAAGAAACCCGCCTTGCAATGCCGAAGACAATATGCGTGCCGGACTCGTCGTCATTGAAGCCTGGTTCAGAGGCTACTGAGGGAGTCCTAGACTAGGGGGTGTCCGGATAGCCGAACTATCATCATCGGCCGGACTCCAAGACTACGAAGATACAAGATTGAAGACTTCATCCCGTGTCCGGATGGGACTTTCCTTGGCGTGGAAGGCAAGCTTGGCAATACGGATATGTAGATCTCCTACCATTGTAACCGACTCTGTGTAACTCTAGCCCTCTCCGGTGTCTATATAAACCGGATGGCTTTAGTCCATAGGACAAACAACAATCATACCATAGGCTAGCTTCTAGGGTTTAGCCTCCTTGATCTCGTGGTAGATCTACTCTTGTAATACCCACATCATCAATATCAATCAAGCAGGACGTAGGGTTTTACCTCCATCAAGAGGGCCCGAACCTGGGTAAAACATTGTGTCCCTTGTCTCCTGTTACCATCCGCCTAGACGCACAGTTCGGGACCCCCTACCCGAGATCCGCCGGTTTTGACACCGACACCTGCCATACAACGCCATCCTTGGGTACCCAGCTCTCGCCAAGTTCATGGCCGTGACTCATCACGGCTACAACGTCCTCAAGATGCCAGGAAGTGGCAGAGTCATCACGGTGCCTTGTGAAGAAAGAGACGCAGTGTGCTCCCCGGAACGAGCTTTTCAGGCCGCATCACTTGAGGACGCAGATCGCGGGAGCGGGAGGCTCCCTTAGACCGCCCCCAAGAAGAAGAAGACATCGCCAGGCCTGACCCCTCAGGAGGCAGGCCCCTCAGGGTCTGCGCCTGCTCACGGGGCACCTCCTTCTGTCGCATAGGAAGGCGCGCCCGGCGCCCTCCTCAAGCAGGGCTCGGGGGATCCCTCCTAGAGGGCCACCGACCTTGCTAAGGTCACGAGGGAGGCGCTTGGGCACCACTTGGAGGCGTGTTTCAAAACATGTTTCCCTCAGGAAGTAACAAGGAAAGGAGGGCCAAACCCTCAGGAGTTCGTCAGTCAAGTCACGCAGGAGTTGCAGGAGTCAAGAGTCATGAGTTGCATCCGCCGCTTACCCTCCGCAGCTCCCCATCCACGCGAGAATGGTGGGCTGCGCGTCTGCATCGACATCCCAGGGCTCAACCGAGCTGCCTCTCAGGAGCGCTTCTGGCCCTCACGCGTGGGGCACTGTGAAGGCCCACCCCACAACTACGTTCGCATGCCCTACGGCTTGCCGAACGCAGCTGCGGTGCGCCAGCGCCTCATGAGGAGCATTCTGGAGGCTCAGGAGGCCAGGCGTTCCGCAGTTCTGGCAGAGATGGAGATGGTTCGCGAGGAGCCACCAGCGCCTCCGGACCCTCCCGAGGCTCCTGGGCCTGGGGGCTCGTGAAGATCGGCTCCCTCAGCCTGCTACATCTGCTACTTCAACACTCCTTCGTCGTCAACACTATCAGGTGACATCTTTCAAGTTTCGTTTCCAGCTGGGAGCGCCCTCAGGGCTGCATCATTCCCACGCCGCGTGGGTCCGTCCCTATGACATGTATCCCTTTTGTTCATGTCTCTAGCTTACCTTGTTGGGGGCGCCCCTCGGGCTGCATCATCCCCAAGTCGCTCGGGTCACACCCAGCGGCGTGTACCCCTCTTGCATTTATTTTCGGGCCATGCATTCGACCCATCATGCTTGTTATTTGATACCTGTCCGCGGCACCTCTTTTTCCTTCATGTCGGCCGCTTGCACGTTAAAGGGGGGTACCTGAGCATCGCGACTCAGGGCTCCTACCGGCTCTGTAGCCCTCACCCTCTGGCTTTGTCCACGACATCGCGCCCTGGCAAACCAGCGACAGCTGAGACTCGCTCGAGGGCCGGTACCCGAGGACGTAGAGCATCGGCATCTAGCCAAATTTGAAGGAACACATCCCAAGTTAAGGCCCAGTGCCAGGCGCAACCCACCTTGGGGTAGGGACCCGTGAGTCCTGCGCTGGCTCACGGGTGCCCCGCTACACCTCGTCAGGCCTTTAGTGCCTCGTCGCCTCTCCAAAGCAACTAATGGCTGACTGCCGCTTGTCATAGAGGACTTTTGCTCTTTTTGTGGTGGGCCTGTAGGACTCCTTTAAGGAGCAGCACCAGGCGAGGCCCACACGGCGCCCTCTTAGCTCACGTCCACGCGAACCGCTTGCACGTTAAAGGGGGTGTCGGGGGTTGGGTACGACATATGCCAAAGGATGGCTTATCATGGTGGGAGCGAGTAGAACGTCGTCGGTGCCTAGAAGCGGGATGAGGCGAAGACATGCACGCCGGCGGAACTTACCCAGCTTCAGGGCTCTCCTAGGAGATAACACCCCTACTGCTGCTCTGCGGGGGCTCCGCATGATCACTAAGGCAAAGTGACTACAATGGTGCTCCTGGAGCTGTTTCGGGAGGCAGGAGAGGGCAAGGCTAGCTCTCTCCCCCCTGTGCTATCTGGTCTATCTCTATCTAGGTCCGAACCCTTTGCATGGGTGCCCCGGGGGGTTTATATAGGCCTACCCCCCGGGGGTACAATAGTAATCCGGCTGGGCGCGGGTCCCAGCCGTCTATCTCTTAGGCCGTTGTCTTTCCCGTCGGCTTCTGGGGCCCACCGACTAGCGGGTCCCGCGGATAGGCTTGGTACTGTAGCGGCACCCTTGATGACGCAGACTTGGTCATTGGGTCGTGGCAATAGTGCCGCCGTCTATCGGGCGATCACTGTCGCCATTCCCCATCCTATCTGGTTAATGGCTCGTGGGGCCCTGGGGAGGAGTCGGCCGACTCATGGGGGGCTGACTCCCACAGGTCCGTCTTCGGGGCGCCCTGGCCACCTTCGGCCTACCCACTGACAGGCGGCCCCGCCATCTTCGGGCCGTTCAGGCCGGCGTCGTGGGCATAGTGTACTGTGCACTGCGGCTGAGGTCAGGGCAGGCATGGCAACAGTGTCGCATCTCGCTGGAGATCTTCCAGCTATACGGCTCACTGTAGCCATGCCGGTCCTTCGTAAGCAGGGGGGAAACGGCCATGTCGTGACCGTACCCCACATCGTACTTCGAGATGAGGGAGGAGTCTTGGGCCGACTCCCCATAGTCGGCCTCTCTGGAGGTCACCAGCATGGAGTCGGCTTAAGTTGGAGTCGTCGTGTGGGACTCGGCCTGAGGGGCGCGGCCTGCCCCGATGTCTTAAAATGTCCTGGGGCTCGGGTTAGCCTACCCGTGGCCCATTACTCCGACAGTAGTCCCCGAAGCTGGTGAAGCCCTGCAGACGCTGCTTTGTGGGGCTTCAACAGTTTCAACCTTCAAGGAGCAGACTCTGGAACTCAGCTGCCGGCTTCCCTTGGGCCGACTGTCGAAAGTCGAAGGTTTAGTGGAGAGCCGAAGCTTGAAAGTCGCGGCGGGAAACCAGGCGGCGTGCCTGATACGCTTCCCCGCAGCCATCAGGGCGGTCCTATCGCGTGGCGCCACATGGGGAGAACAGTCTGCCTGCCCACGCGCGCGACGGGACAGGCCGTCAGGCGGGGCCCGCCACTACCGCGCCTCGGCGTACGAACGGATCCGTTGCGGCCGTGGACGGTTGGTTTTCCCACGTCGTTACTGCGCGCAGTAACTTCATGGGATAAATCGTGGGGCGGCGTGGGGCATCATGCGCAGTTTATCCCAGGCCCGCCCCATCGGCTTCTCTGCCCGCAGGGCTATAAGTAGGCGGGGGGAAGCGGAGCGGCACAGCAAGCGCGCCCTTCTTCCCCACTCCCCCGCCTCATCTTGCCTTCTCTCCCTCCTGCTACCGCCATTGAGCAAGAGCACACCATACTGCGGCGATGAGCTCTTCCTCCGCCGCGGCCCCCGCCATGTGCTCCGGCGTATGGGACGGCTTAAAGGTAGAAGAAGAACACATCGAGTTCCTCCGCCAGACACGCCGTCTCCCCAGCGCGGACCTTGTGCGCGCCCGTGCCGTGCCGGAGGGGGAAATCCGGCCGGCGCTGGAAGAGGGCGAGCGGGTCATCTTCCGCTCGCACCTCATGCGCGGCATGGGGCTGCCGGCGAGCGGCTTCTTCCGCTCGTTCTTGGAGTTCCACAGTCTTTAGCCGCACCACCTCACTCCGAACACGGCGGTGTTGCTCTCTGCCTTCGCCACTCTGTGCGAAGGTTTCCTCGGCGTTCTCCCCACCATCGAGCTATGGGGAGAATTCTTCTCTTCTAAGCTCGGCACGCACATCGCCGGCGTGCCGGCTTAGTGTGGCGCCTTCATCGCGATGCGGCGCTTGACGGCCGACAACCCCTTTCCTCCCATCATGCTAATCAAGTCGGTGAAGATGTGGCAGCGCTCGTACTTCTACGTGAAGAACCTCGCCTCTGACAGCGACTGGGTCAACTTGCCGCCTTACAACGCCGCCGCCCTGACTGGGAGGCTCCCCAGCTGGTCCCACCAAGTCAAGACGCTGACTCCCGCCGGAGCCGCCGCCGTAGCGCGACTCCGAGTCTTGCCACAGTCGGAGGGACTGGTCGGGGCCGACTTGCTGGCCGCCTTCGTGGCGTGCCGAGTTCTCCCGCTCCAAGGCCGGCCTCACCTGATTTGTCAGATGAGCGGCCTCCGAGACCCAAGTCGGATGAGCACCAAGGAGATGCCCCGCAAGGAGGTGGCAAACATGGTGAATTACATCGCGCACTGTGAGTTCGAGGAGGACTGGCAGTTCGGCAAGGAGCCATACTCGCACGACAATCCTCCACCAGTGGTAAGTCACGTCCCCTTATCGTTTTGTCTTTTTCGCAGCCGACTCCGGCTTTTGACTCTTGTTGGCCTCTTCTTAACTAGAATCCTCTTATGCAGCCCGCCGCCGGCGCCACGAGACAGCCCCGCGAGTATGTTCCCGACCGCGCGGAGAGCGACGCCGACGACCCCGACTTGGGGGCGGCGGCGATGCAAGCCGACGCCGAAGGCGAGGGAGGAGGAGCAGAAGGCGACTTCAAGCCCTCGGCCACCTTCGCCGACTGGCCTGACGACGACGCCGAAGGCGAAGTCGCTCCGCGCCACCAGCTGAGGATCGGCCCGTCGGGCGCCGGCTCCTCCGCCGGCCCGGCCGGCCAAGGCGGCGCGAAGAGGCGTCACGCCGGGCCAAGCGCGCCCGGCGGCAAATTGAAGAAGTTCAAGGGGGCGGCCGCCGCGACCAGACGGGAGGAGGCAGCCACGAAGGCCAACTGCTTCCGAAGGGAAGTGAGAAAGCCGCCGCTAGTCTCTGCGTGAGTCTTTATGCTTTTTTATTTTCCCTCGTTGAATCTTGTCCGAGTCTTTTTGTTATATACTCCCTCTATTCTTCTTCAGGGCCCCTCTTTCCCTTGAGAGAGTCGCCGTCCCCTCCGTCATGGGGTCGGCAGAGACGTCCGCCAATACTCGGCGGCCCGACCCCGCCGCTGACCTCCGGGAGGTGACGGAGCGGAATGCGCGGGAGAAGCGCGAGGAGGAGGAGGCCGAACGTCTGGCGAAGGCGGAGGCCGACAGGGCGGCCGCCTCCGCCCAGAAGAAGCTGGATGATGCCGAAGCCGCCCTTGCGGCGAGACGGCGTGCCGAGGAGGCCGCGCATCGCTGATCGGCGATGCTCGTCCCCCCACTATCGTTTGCACCGCCGCCTCCGGAGTTCACGGGGCCGACCGGGGAGGCCGGCACCGAGAACCCCATCGTGGAGAAGGAGAGAGGCGAGGCCTCCATGTCGGACACTCTCGTGCCGCCACCGCCGCCTCCACCACCGTCTGGGAGACCGCACGGCAAACAGCTGGTGGGTCCGTCGGAGCCGCCGGTCACGGACGAAGCCGAGGTGCGGCTGTTTCTCCAAGTCGCCTCGCCGGTGCACCGCCGTCTTGAGAGGGCGACCTCGGCGCCGCGGCCTCGGGACACCGGCGCCGCCAGCTCGGCAACCTTAGACGCCGAGGCCACAAGCGCCGCGCCCATCGGGTGGGTGCGCGGAGGCGGCACCGGTCCGCTGAATCAAGCGCTTTTGGACGTTCACGCGAAGCTGCGCGCTGAAGGCGACGCCCTTCAAACTTGCACCAGGGCGCATCTGGCAGCGCGGAAGGCCGTCCGAGTATGTTTCCCTCTTTCTTTTTGATTCTTGTTTTTCTCCGTGGGGGCGCGCCAGCGCACCCACTGGGTGTAGTCCCCGAGTTCCGGGCCGGCTGCTGAGCAGGCGGTTCGGAACTCCCTCTGGTGACTTCCAAACACTAACTTTGTCTTCAATGACTTATTGCAGGAGTATCACAACCTCCGCGCCACTGCCTTCAACCGCAATGTTGAGGAGTTGAGCAAGCGGGCTGCCGACTTGTCGGAAAGCCGGAGTGAGTTCTTCTTCTTCGCGGGGGCGCGCTGGCGCACCCGCGGGCTGTAGTCCCCGAGATTCGGGCCGACTGCTGAGCAGTCGGGCCGGATCTTCCCGGCGATCTTCTTTGCTGATGACTCATTTGTTTCCTCTTTCGTTTTTCAGGAGCCAACGCCGCTCTTCAGGAGTAGCTGGGTGAGGCCAATACCGCCCGTCATGCCAAGGAGGAGGAGTGTGGCAGGCTCGCCACGGAGCGTGACCTGCTGGCGGCGCAGCTGGCCGAGCAGAAGGAGCTGCTCAAGAAGGCGCAGGAGGAGGCCGAGAAGAAGGAAGCCGCTCTCCTGGCCGAGGTCGAGAGCGAGCGCTCCTCCTGGACTGACAAGGAGGCGATGCTGACCTCCGGCTTCCACAAGATCGAGGATATTGTTGATGGTACGTTTCTTTCGTTTCTTCGGGCTTCCGACTATGTGTCAGGCCGACTTCTGATTTTTCGGCTTGCTTCTTTTTTGTCTTGGCAGACTTCTTTCCTGGCCACTCGCAGGCGGTCCCTCTGGCCATCGAGGCTACTCGTGAGGCGCGAAGGGCAAATGGTGAGGAGATCGCCGCCAATGCCCCCCGAACCATCGATGAACAGCTCCTGAGCATTGAAGCCCGTCTTCGTCCGGCCCACCAGCAGATGCGCCGGCTTCAGCGTGCCGGCGCCCAGGCGGTTGCCACTTTGTGGCCGGACATGCCAGCTCTGCGCACCGCCAGTCGGACCGCCAACTGGCTGGAAGTCGCTGTCGGCCGTCTTGAGGCCTGGAAGGGATCCTCGGCCCGGGCCGGAGCGCCGGGCCTTGGAGTTTGTCAAGGCGTGGTATCCAGGGTTGGACCTGGACCGTCTGGACGCGTTCCGGTCAGAAGCCCAAGCTGAGTTGGGGGTCGTGGAGGGCGCCCTTATCGAGCGTGCGGCGGCCATCGCCGAATACACGAACACCAGCGTCTTCGTGCCCGAGCGGGCTGAAGGCGGCAAGGAAGTGCCGGCAGAGTGGTTCGGGATGAACCCGGAGTATGGCGAGGACTCGGCGGAGGTGATCGACTCCAGCACCGAGGAGGAGGACGAGGCGGAGGCCAAAGGCGAGGCGGAGGTGCCAGAAGACGGAGCAGGCGGCCAGCCTCAGCTCGATCGCGCCTCCAGCAACGAGCTGCGTCGAGAGAAGGCGACTGCCGCCGGAGGCGATCAAACCGAGACCGCCCAGCCGACTGCCCCGGCGCCTGACACCGCCGTCTCCTCCGATCCTCCAATCCCAGATGCCGCCTCCTAGGCTGCTGTTTCCGCCTCTGCTTGTCTGTCTTAAGTAATCTTTTGAGAACTTTGTTAGATTTGAACAATTCCACCCGCGGGGTGTATCTTGAACTTCTATTCGAAGATTCAGCCAAGGGCTTATGTAAATATTAATCTGCTTTCCGTCTTTCCTTGCTTACTGCTCTTTAGGCTTTTCCTTTTGCCGCCTCCCTTTAGTTGCTGCCTTGCCAGTCGGGCAGCCGCTCTGCGGACTGTCGCTGGGTCAAGTGCTTGGCTACTTCGGGAAGGCAAGTACTTGGCCGTTTAGAGTTTCTTTAGCGAGTCGGATAGAAAGCGCCAGGCCGACTACCCAAGAGTCGGCCGTTCTTAACAGGGGTTAATAAAGACGGTGAGCCGGCTACCCATGAGTCAGCTTTCTGCTTCGGAAATGCTGGAGTCCGTCTGATGTTATATTCGCGCTTTAGGTCCTTAGCCATTTTTGGTGTGGGCGCCCGTTCTCCCTCGCTCCTACCCGCCTCACAGTCGCTCTGCGAACTGCGGCTCTGCCGGGAGGCGGATTGGGCACCGCACACTACTTTTCTGACTGCGGGAAGCTCTCATAGCGCAAGGCGGCGAGTCCCCGAGCCGACTAGTCTGGCCCGGTGCCAAGCGGCTTGCAACGAAAGTAATGTACTTGAAGGCATAATTCTTATCATTCAGATAACAAAAAAGGGCAGTCCCCGAGCTCGTCTCAGGGGGCCCAAAGTCTTAGTACTTTGATACAAAAGGGGTAGTGCGATACATACTGCATCAGCTGTAAAATCTTCGGAGAAGATTTGCATTCCATGGGCGCTCTGTCTCTTTGCCGGAGTCATCCCTCTTGCGCGCTCGGGGCTTCTGGGCGTCGATCAGAAAGTAGGCGTCGTTCCCTAGCACCTTGCTGATGATAAAGGGGCCTTCCCAAGGTGCCGACAGCTTGTGCTGGCCGGCTGTTCGCTGGATCGGCCGGAGCACAAGGTCTCCTTCTTGGAAAGATCTCGGCCTGACCTTCCTGTTGTAGTATCGACGCAGACTCTGCTGGTAGATGCTGGACCGGCTGAGTGCCAACAGCCGGCCTTCTTCCAGCAGATCGACGCCGTCTTAACGTGCTTCTTCTGCTTCTTCCTCGGTGTACATGGTGACTCGCGGAGAGTCGAACTCCATGTCCGTTGGGATGACGGCTTCGGCGCCATAGACGAGGAAGAAGGGGGTGAAGCCGGTTGACTTGTTTGGAGTCGTGCGCAGACTCCAGAGGACGACGGGCAGCTCCTCAAGCCAACAGCTGGCGGATCGCTCCAGTGGTACGACGAGTCGAGGCTTGATGCCGGATAAGATGAGGCCGTTTGCTCGCTCCACCTGGCCGTTTGACTGCGGATGGGCAACGGACGCTAAGTCCAGTCGGATGCCCTGTGTCGCGCAGAAACGGGCCAAGGCGCCTTTGGTGAAATTCGTGCCATTGTCGGTGATGATGCTGTGTGGGATGCCGTACCGAGTTGTGATGTCAGCGATGAAGGTCACTGCAGTCGGACCATTCAACTTCTTGATGGGTTTCACCTCCACCCACTTGGTGAACTTGTCTACTGCGACAAGTAGGTGAGTCAAACCACCTCTGCCGTCTTGAATGGTCCCACCATGTCTAGGCCCAAGACCGCAAAGGTCCAGGCGATGGGGATAGTTTTGAGTGCGGAAGCTGGCTGAAGTGGCTTGGAATGGAAAATCTGGCACCCCTTGCCTTTTGGACTAACTCTTTGGCCTCTTCCAGGGCAGTTGGCCAGAAGAAACCGTGCCGGAAGGCTTTGGCGACGAGTGCCCTGGAGGCCGCGTGGTGACCGCACTCGCCTTCATGAATGTCTTTGAGGATTGCTTGACCTTGTTCTGCCTCGACGCAGCGTTGGAAGACGCCGGTAACACTGCGCCTGACCAGCTCTCTGTTGACTATGGTGTAGGCTGCTGCTCGGTGTTACACTTGCCAAGCCAAGATTTCATCCGTTGGTAGTTCTCTGTTTACTAGGAACCTGAGGATGGGCTGGGCCCATGAAGGTGCTGTTATTTCTTCAACTGACACTAGTGCGACTTGGATAAGGGCGGCCAGGCTAGGAGGCGGCAGGTTGGAGTCCGCAGCCGCTTGCTGATTTGACAAAGTCCCGGGGCTGACTGGGGCAGTCCCCGGGCCGAGCTCTGGAGTCCCCGATCTTGCCACTGCAGTCCCCGGGCCGGGTTCTGAAGTCCCCGGGCTGGCTTCGACTGTGTGTTTCTTGGAGTCAGATCCGTCTTCCTCAGGCGGAGCCAGCACAAAGATTGAATCTGATTCTGGTGATGGCTTGATAGAAGGTTTGAGGAGGCACCGGAGGGCGACACCAGATGGTATTGCCTGGCGGGTGGAGCCTATTCGTGCCAAGGCGTCTACTTGGTCGTTGTCGTTCCTTGGCACGTGGAGGAACTCGCACCCCTCGAAGTAGCCGCTGAGTTGCTGGACGAGGAAACGATAGCTCGCCATATTTGCATCCTTGGCGTCCCAATCGCCAGATGATTGTTGGACCACCAAGTCAGAGTCGCCATAACACAGGATCCGGCGAATGCCGAGTTCTTTGGCAAGTCGGAGCCCGTGGATGAGCGCCTCGTACTCGGCCACGTTGTTGGAGGTGGCGAAGTGGATCTGCAGCGCATATCTGAGCTTGTCGCCCTTGGGGGAAGTGAGGACGACGCCGGCTCCCAAGCCGGTGCGCATCTTGGAGCCGTCAAAGTGCATCCGCCAATGGGTGGAGTCGGGCGCTGGCGGCAGGTACTGGGTCTTGGCCCAGTCGATGAGGAAGTCGGCCAGTGCTTGCAACTTGATGGCTGTGCGGGGCTCGTAGTAGATGGTGTAGGGGCCAGGTCAATGGCCCATTTGGCCACCCGGCCAGAAGCGTCTCAGCTTCCGATGATCTCGGCCAGTGGAGCTGTGCAGACCACAGTGATTGGGTGCTCCTGGAAGTAGGGCTTCAATTTCTTGTCGGCGAAATGCACGCCGTAGCACATCTTCTGGTAATGGGGGTAGTTCTGCTTGGAGGCCGACAGCACCTCGCTCAAGTAATATACCGGTCTCTGGACAGGTAGCGCCTTGCCTTCCTCCTTGCGCTCGACTACAATGACTGTGCTGACTACTCGGCTGGTGGCGGCAATGTAGAGGAGCATGGGTTCTTTGGGAGTCGGAGCCGCCAGCACAGGGGGAGTAGTCAACACCTTCTTTAGCTGGAGGAAAGCCTCGTCCGCCTTGGGAGTCCACTCAAAGAAGGTCGTCTTCTACATGAGTTGATACAAGGGGAGAGCCTTCTCGCCCAGCCGACTGATGAATCGGCTGATGGATGCCTAACAGCCGGTGAACTTCTGCACATCTAACAGTCGTCTGGGTGCTTCCATCCTCTCGATGGCCTTGATCTTCACAGGATTGCACTCTATGCCGCGTTCGGAGACCAGGAAACCGAGGAGCTGGCCGGCTGGTACTCCAAAAACGCACTTCTCTGGGTTGAGCTTGATCTGGAATCGCCGCAGATTCTCAAATGTTTCCTTGAGGTCCTCCAGCAAAGTTCCACGCTTCTCCGTCTTCACCACTACGTCATCCACATAGACATGGGCATTTCTGCCGAGTTGCTTTAGGAGGCATTTCTGCATGCAACGCTGAAAGGTGGTGCCGGCATTTCTCAAGCCGAACGTCATGGTTAGGTAGCAGAAGGCTCCAAACAGCGTTATGAAGGTGGTATTCAGTCTGTCAGCCGGGTTCAGCTTGATCTAGTGATATCCTGAATATGCGTCCAGGAAACTCAACAGCTCGCATCCGGCTGTGGAGTCTATCACCTGATCGATTCTCGGCAGAGCAAATGGGTCCTTGGGGCAAGCTTTGTTGAGGCTCGTGTAATCAATGCACATCCGCCACTGCTTTTTTTTCATCAGCACCAGTACTGGTTTTCCCAGCCACTCTGGAAAAAACACTTCCATGATGAAGCCGGCTGCCAAGAGCCGGGCTATCTCTTCTCCAACAACTCTTCTTTTTTCTTCTGACAGGCGGCGCAAGGGCTGCCTGATGGGCTTCATATCAGACCGGACGTATAATTTGTGCTCGGCGAATTCCGTCGGGACACCAGGCATGTCCTTGGGGGACCATGCGAAGATGTCGCGATTCTCACGGAGTAAATCGACGAGCTCGCCTTCCTATTTGCTGTCAAGGCCTGTGCCCATGACAGCGTACCTCTCCGGGTGCTCCGGGTCCAACAGTATCTTCTTTGTTTCTTTGGCCGGCTTGAATGATCCTTCTGCTTCCGACTCCTTGGGGTCGGGCGACAACTCGGGCTGCTTGCCGGCTATCGCCACGACCCTATCAAGAAGCCGTTTCTCAGCCGCGATCACCAAGGACTCAGCCAGCCGACTACTTTCGGCCGCACAAGCGGACGACTTCCTGTAGTCGCCGGACACGGTTAGGATTCCCTTGGAGCTCGGCATCTTCATCTTGAGGTAGGCGTAGTGGGGGACCGCCATGAACTTGGCCAAGGCGGGCCGGCCAAGCAATGCATGGTATGGGCTCTCAAGGTCCACCACCTCAAACCAAATTGGCTCTCGGCGGAAATGATCCTTGTCTCCGAAAAGGACATCTATCAGGATCTTGCCGATTGGCGAGCTGGAAAGGCCAGGAATGATTCCGTGGAACACAGTCCGACTGCTCTGAAGTTGTCTTCGCTTGATTCCTAATTTCTCCATTGTATCCTTATACAGGATGTTGATACTGCTGCCTCCGTCTATCAGTACTCGCGAGAAGCGAGCGGCCCGCCTACCAGTGGCGAGTGTGGTGCCTAAGACCAAGGCATAGGAGCCCGGACTCGGCATCACCTTTGGGTGATCAACTCTGCTCCAACTGATTGGCCTTTCGGACCAATGCATGAACTCTGGGGGACTTGACGCAACCGCATTCACTTCTTGCTGCTGCTGGTGCCTGCTGCGTCGATCATCTGCTACACTGGTGAACACCACATAGGCTCCGTGCTCATCCGGGAACTCGTCTTGTATTGCACCGACTGGCCTGACAGCTGGCTGCTGGGGCGGCTGTGGAGGAGGCGCCCCAGCAGGAGGGGGAGGGAGCAGGCCGTCCCCCTTGGCGATTCTGGTCAGCCAGTGGCATTTCCTGGTGGTGTGGTTTGACGGCTTCGCGCCGCTGTGGAACTTGCAGGGACCATCTAGAGTCTGCTCATAGGAGAAAGCCGGCAGCCAGTTGGACTTGCCGCCCTTCTGTCGCTTTGCCGGAGGCGGTCCCTCCAACTGCTGGTCTTCTGCTGTTGCCACTTGCCGACTGTTGGAAGTCGGTTGCAGGGCTTTGCGCTTTTGGTCATTCTGCTGTTGCTGCCGACTGGTATCTCCAGCCGGAGTTCTTGGAGCCTGAGGGGCGACTTTGCCAGTCGTGCTGACCCGAATCTCCGCCTTCATGGAGGAGTCGGCCGTGGCGTATTTGTCCGCTGTGATCAGCAGCTCATCGAGGGTCTCCGGCTTGTCGCAGAGGAGCTTGTGCTTGAGGAGGGTGCCTTCTCTCCACCCGGCAGTAAAATACTTGATGGCCTGCACCTCGTGCACGCCCTCGCAGGAGTTCCGGAGTTCACCCCAGCGCGTGAGGTAGTCGCGAGTAGACTCGTCAGGGCCTTGCACGCACAAGGAGAGTTGGCGTGGCTTGGGAGGTCGCTTGTACGTGCTGGTGAAGTTGCGGACGAAAGCCTCGGTGAAGTCGACCCAGCTGTTGATGCTGCGAGGCTTCAGACTGTTCAACCACGTCTGGGCCGAGCCCTGGAGCATGAGCGGGACGTATCTTACGGCAACACGCTTGTTGCCGTTCGCTATGTTGACGGCGGTGGAGTAGTCAATCAGCCAATCTTCCGGCTTCACGGTGCCGGTATATTTGGGCGTGTCTCCGGGGAAGCGTGAACCCTTTGGGGAAGGGCTCATCTCGGATGCGGGGTCCAAAGCAGGGGGGACCCAACTCGTCTTCTTCTTCTAGCGCCAGGGATCGGTGGAGTCGGTCTATCCGGTGGCGGGCGTCGTTCTCTCCGACTCCCTATCGGCGGCCAAGGCGGTCGCCGAGAGTCGGATGTTCCACGGGCGGCGGGGAGACTCTCCTCTCCCTGCGAGGTGGGAGGCAGGTAGTCGTCCCGCCGTTCCACCACTTTGAGTCCGACTGTGGCTGATAGCCGGCTCCTTGTCCTTCTTCCCACGGGCCCCGCCAGTCGGCGTCCGAGACGTCGCACCTTGGTCTCGGGGAGGCGGTGGGTCGTCGTTTCGGCGCTGCGGCGCCTCGGTACGGCAGCGGGCATCATTCTGCGTGGCAGCCGCGTTGAGGAGCTATTGAACTCGCTCTGTCATTACGCGGCGCTCTTCGCCTTCGAAGTCGCCAAGCTCGTCTGCCGCCGCCTGGGCGGCGCGGATATTCTCTGCGGGTTTGGCATACACAGGGCGATCGGCCCCTAAGAGGTTGGCGATTGCCGCGCCGCGCTGTCGGACCGCACCTAGGCGGCTAGGCCCGGTCGGAGCCGGCGAGCCGCCTACGGCGCGATCCATCTCGCGTTGGTAAGCTTCTGACAAGCGCCTCATGCTTGCCAGCTTCTTTGCGCCTTCGACGAGCTGAAGGCGGAGCGCCTCCAGCGTCTCAGCGCCGGCGTCTTCCGGAATCGATGCTCCAAGGCCTCGCAGGGCCGCGTCAAGCGGGTCGTGCGCTCCTTCGCCGGAGCGCTCGCCGTGCTCGAGGACGAGGACCTCAGTGACGGTGCATCCACCGCTCCCCATGCACGGGAGCGGCTCGTCGTAGGCCACCACGTTGGTGGGGAACGCGTCGAGCGACGCGGTGTCGGAGTCGACCAGCATCGGGTCGGTGGATCCTTTGGACTCCAGGTCCGCGGCAGGCTCGCCGGCGACGTGGAATTGGTCGATGAGGCCCGCGAGGAGGCTCTCGGGAACACTTGTGCCTGCATTGGACGCAGGCTCATCAGAGAGGTGAACCTCGCTGATAAGATCGGCGAGGCAGCTGGCCGCGCAGGCGATCTCAGCGTCGTGCAGCGCGTCGGCACAGACGCCATCCGGCGTGCCGGGCTGGCTGTGCTCGCCGGGGAGGAACAGGGTTCCCGTCTAGAGCAGATCTCCGGACGACGGTGCACCTCGCCCCATGGTGGGCGCCAAATGTCGGGGGTTGGGTACGACATATGCCAAAGGATGGCTTATCATGGTGGGAGCGAGTAGAACGTCGCCGGTGCCTGGAAGCGGGATGAGGCGAAGACATGCACGCCGGCGGAACTTACCCAGCTTCAGGGCTCTCCTAGGAGATAACACCCCTACTGCTGCTCTGCGGGGGCTCCGCATGATCACTAAGGCAAAGTGACTACAATGGTGCTCCTGGAGCTGTTTCGGGAGGCAGGAGAGGGCAAGGCTAGCTCTCTCCCCCCTGTGCTATCTGGTCTATCTCTATCTAGGTCCGAACCCTTTGCATGGGTGCCCCGGGGGGTTTATATAGGCCTACCCCCCGGGGGTACAACAGTAATCCAGCTGGGTGCGGGTCCCAGCCGTCTGTCTCAGGCCGCCGTCTTTCCCGTCGGCTTCTGGGGCCCACCGACTGGTGGGTCCCGCGGACAGGCTTGGTATTGTAGTGGCACCCTTGATGACGCAGGCTTGGTCATTGGGTCGTGGCAACAGTGCCGCCGTCTATCGGGCGATCACTGTCGCCATTCCCCATCCTATCTGGTTAATGGCTCGTGGGGCCCTGGGGAGGAGTCGGCCGACTCCTGGGGGGCTGACTCCCACAGGTCCATTTTCGGGGCGCCCTGGCCACCTTCGGCCTACCCACTGACAGGCGGCCCCGCCGTCTTCGGGCCGTTCAGGCCGGCATGGTGGGCACAGTGTACTGCGCACTGTGGCTGAGGTCAGGGCAGGCATGGCAACAGTGCCGCATCTCGCAGGAGATCTTCCAGCGATACGGCTCACTGTAGCCATGCCGGCCTTCATAAGCAGGGGAAACGGCCATGTCGTGACCGTGCCCCGCATCGTACTTCAAGATGAGGGAGGAGTCTTGGGCCGACTCCCCATAGTCGGCCTCTTTGGAGGTCGCCAGCATGGAGTCGGCTTAAGTTGGAGTCGCCGTCTGGGACTCGGCCTGAGGGGCACGGCCTGCCCCGATGTCTTGAAATGTCCCGGGGCTCGGGTTAGCCTACCCATGGCCCATTACTCCGCCAAGGGGGGTACCTGAGAATCGCGACTCAGGGCTCCTACCGGATCCCTAGCCCTCACCCTCTGGCTTTGTCCACGGCATCGCGCCCTGGCAAACCAGCGACGGCTGAGACCCGCTCGAGGGCCGGGACCCGAGGACGTAGAGCAGAAAGGGGAGCAAAGGCAAGAGGGAAGAGGCACGCGGAGACCTCGCCAAGAAACCCCTAGCCAGCCAATGCACGGATCTAGCGCCGCACCAGGAAGCGTTTCCTGACTCTCGAGATAAGTCACCCTCCGGAAACACTAGCTATCGCAGCACCGTCACCGCATCCTATGCAATCCCGTGTTAGCAACGTCGCATTCCTTTCTCACCGAACGATAGCTGCTTGAGAGCTAAAGGGGACCTCCTGAGCATCGCGACTCAGGGGCTCTTACTGGACCCTGGGCCGCTCACCCCCTGGCCTTGACCACGGCATCGCGACCTGGAATATCAGCGACGGCTGAAGCCGCCTTGGGACCGGGACCTGTTGGCGGAGAGCACCAAGCCCTCATGAGGTTCGAAAGGAAGAAACTAAGCTAAGACGGAATAAGCATATCGCACTGCTTCACGATAAGGATCATATTGACAAACGGAGCTACAAACACCTTACAAGCCCCCACGGGGTGTGTTCTTAGCTCCTCACGGGGACAAAAGGCACGTATCCTAAGGAGTCCTAACTACAGGAACCGTCGCGGCAGACGCCATCATCAACAGTGGGCCGTCAGGCACCGGCGCCAACCTCATCCAGATCAGAGACGGCGGCGGCCTAATGAGCCCGTCCTGCTCCAAGAGCGGTGCAGGCTCATGGGCTCGTAGCTGTCGTCGCTCGTCTCCAGAGTCGGCAAGAGCTCGACGGAGTCGCTGGATCCTCCGGCGCCCCCGCCGCTTGAGGAGCTGCTAGAAGAATGTGCGACGGCAGGCCTGGTCCCTGCCGCTCCGGGGCTTCTGCCGCTGCCTCTGGGACAACACTCCAGCCGATGCCCATCTTCGTCGAAGACCTTGAAGAGCATCATGGAAGCGCCATCGAACTCCAGATGGATCACGAGGGCGCTCCTCGTCCCGCAAACCCGGGCGATCTCGCCCCAGCCATGGGTCATGAAGACCTTACCTGGGGCGACGACTTCGACATCCGCATCGGTCGCAGGAGTCTGGCAGTCAGCGTGCTGCAGCCAGAGCCTGAAGGGCCCCCTCGGCGGAATCCCGAAGGCGAAGGAGGGAGGAAGGCGAATCCAAGATCGAGGAGGCATAGCGGCGTGGAGCACAAACTCTCGGGAGGAGCCCTCGGCTTGCACTCCAGGAGGGACAACACGCACCGCCGTGACCCGCCGGCGCCAACAGCGGCGTCGCCCATGGCGCACGGCATCAGCTCCTGCAGGGCCCTCAAGGTGGGCGTACAAAGGCAACGGAAACCCTGGCGGCGGCCGCTCGCACCAAGGCCTCGACACCTCCTGCCGCGCGCCCTCATCTCCGCAGCAGAGGACCAACCGCTTCTTCGGCGAAGCGGGTCAGGGCCCTCTCGGGGGGCCTTCCCTTTCTCTTCTGCAGAGAACCGGTGTATCGGAGCCATTGCGGCAGGGCGGAGCAGTGGTGAAGATGAAGAAGAGGAGAAGTAGCAGAGGAAGATGAACTGGAATGGCTCGCGCCGTTCCGTACTTATAGCCAGGGGAGGCCAACCGCCGGCTTCCACGCCGCAGGTAATCATGACAGGTTTTTGCATACAGGGACTCGTCAGTTCGCGCAGTTACCGAGGCGTCGTGGAGGAGCGGAGCCGCCCACGTCCAATCAACGGCCACACGGCGCCCGAGGCCGTGGGCTGTTAGGGCCCGCGGCGCTTCGCACTTTCCCCTTCGCCTCTCTGCTCAGCCAAGTTCGGGCGTGCCTTGGGCCCGGGGGCTACTGTCGGCGTTCTGGGAACGGGGGTCCCCAGACTTGCCTGCCTGCGGCCTGCGTCGGGGCTCAAGGGACGGCCCAGCATGGCCCATCTTCATCAGCACGAGCTCAAGACCCTCGCGAGGGGCCAAGCATCGCGGGGCGGACGACAAGAGGCTTCCTCAGGAGCGGCTTCGTCAGGCTGGCTCGCGAGGAGGCGGAGAGATCAAGGCGGGGTACCTCACGAGGTGCCCATGACGCAAGCCATGATGACCAAGGGCGCCAGGCGGGCGCCAGCCAGCATAGTGTCCTCCTTTCCTCTTTGGTGCTAAGGGAGCAAGCACAGGCGAGAGTATCAAGCAAAGGCGTCCATTTCGGTGCAACAATACCAAGACCAGCAGAACGGTAGGATGGAGGTCATCGTGGAGCCCAAGCCGGCGTCACCACCAGAGCCTTTTGGCAGGCGAGGACCAACTTTAGTCAGGATAAGTATACTAGATGTTCCCCTTCAAAATGGCCAATTGTTGGCGCCCTTCCCGCTCAATATTTGGGAAAAGGCCCAGGGCCTTTGCCTATAAATAGGACTAGCCACCCACAAGGTAGAGGCATCTAGAAATCGATCGAGAAATCGATCCAGAGAGCGACTGAACTCCCCCTAGAAGTTCATCACACCAGCCAAGAACAGACACTCGCGAGGCTGTTCTCCCCTGTATTGTTCATCATCAGCCCAAGAGGCCATCCACCACACCACACACTGGAGTAGGGTATTACACCACAATGGTGGCCTGAACCAGTATAAACTCTGTGTCTGTTGTGTTGTTTCTTTGATTGCTTAGATCATAGCGAGGCGGTGAGGTGCAAGTAGGCAGAGGGTGAAATCTCCGCGCGCACCCCAGTGTTCGAATCTAGTGGGTCTGCTGGAACCCGAAATCCGACAGGCTCTGGGCCTTTTCCAAAACACAACAGCTTCACAGGCATTCGCCTTCTTCACAGGCTCTGGGCCTTTTCCAAAATGCAACAACTTCACAGGCGTTCGCCTTCTTCACAGGCTCTGGGCCTTTTCCAAAACGCAACAACTTCACAGGTGTTCGCCTTCTTCACAGGCTCTAGGCCTTTCCCAAAACGCAACAACTTCACAGGCGTTAGCCTTCTTCACAGGCTCTAGGCCTTTTCAAGGGTAAATTCTCCGGAGGTGCTGGATGTTCCACGCGTTCTGGATGGGCACCCCCTCTTGAGTCTCCAGGCGCGCGGAGCCGGGCCTGGAAACATGAACAACCTTGAACGGGCCCTCCCACAAGGGAGAGAGCTTATGCAGTCCCTCCCTGGAGAGGACCCGCCTGAGCACGAGGTCCCCTACCTCGAGTGTCCTGGGACGGATGTTGTGGCAGTGGTATCGCCACAGCGCTTGTTGGTAGCTTGCTGCTCGAAGCGGAGCTTCCCGGCGATGCTCCTCCCCCAGCACGAGGTCTGTCCCCCGCATGGCGTCCTGCTGCGCCTCGTCGAACGCCAGGACCCGTGCGGAGCGACGTCTGACCTCGTGAGGGAGGACCGCTTCAGCTCCGTAGATCAAGAAGAATGGGGTCTCGCCAGTTGGCTTGGTCGCGGTTGTGCGGATGGACCACAGCATGGCTTGAAGCTCGTCGTACCAACCTCGGCCGCAAGCCTCCAACTTCTTCTTGAATGTCCTGGTCTTGAGGCCCCTCAGGACCTCCGCGTTGGCCCGCTCGGCCTAACCGTTGCTCCGGGGGTGCGCCACCGAAGCGTATCATATCTGCATTCCAAGGTTAGCACAGTATGTTTTGAAGAGGTTACTGGTGAACTGCGAACCATTGTCGGTGATGATGCGGTTTGGCACCCCGAACCGGCTCACGATGCCCTTGATGAACTTGACCGCAGACCCTGCGGGGATGGTGTGGACGGCTTCCACTTCAGCCCATTTAGTGAATTTGTCCACGGCGACGTAGAGGTAGTGGTAGCCCCCTGGCACCCGAGGAAATGGGACCAGGATATCTAGCCCCCAGACCGTGAATGACCATAGAGGGGTATAGTTTGCAGACCTCCAGCCGGCTGATGGATCTTCTTGGCATGGAACTGGAAGGCCTCGCAAGCCTTCACCAGTTCGACGGCATCATTGAGCGCAGTGGGCCAATAGAATCCATTGCGGAACGCCTTGCCAACGAGGGTCCGCGATGATGAATGATGCCCACAGTCCCCACCGTGTATATCCGCCAGTAGTTCCTTCCCTTGCTCCCTGGAGATGCAGCGTAGGGACACATCATTCGGTCGCCTTCGGTAGAGCTCTCCATCCCTGATGCAGTATGATGTGGCCTGCCGCGCTCCGCTTCCTCTTCCTTCTCTGGCAAGATCCCTTGCGTCAGATAGCTCCGGAGCTCCGTGATCCAGCACCCCTCCTAAGGCTCCATTGTCAAGAGCAGACGCGCCCATGAGGCCGGGCCACAGACCGGGGCTCTCGAGGCTGGCGGCTGGGGGAGCTCCTCCTGAGGCTGCGCCGCGCTTGACAGTGATGGCGTGGCCGAGGGCTTGAAGAGGCGCTCCTCGAAGACGCCAGGCTCCTGAGGTAGTCGCCTGGATGCTCGTTTGGCGATGTCGTCGGCCTCCTGATTGGTGCCACGGGGCACGTGCTGTAACTCTATTCCCCAGAACTGCTTCTCCATCCTGCGGACCTCCGCAAGGTAGGCTTCCATGTGCTTATCCCTCGGCTCATATACTTTGTTGGAAAAGTTGACGAGGAGTTGTGAATCACCTTTGATGGTAAGACGCTTTACTCCGAGGGCGGCCGCGGCCTTCAGCCCTGCTATCAAGCCTTCGTATTCTACTATGTTGTTGGAGACCTTTTCTCCGTGTTGGAAACAGAGCTGCACGGCGTAGTAGAGCTTGTCTTGGGTAGGAGATATAAGCACCACTCCAGCCCCCGCGCCGTGCCTGGAGAACGCGTTGTCGAAGTACATGACCCAACCGTCTGGTGCCTCGCTTCCCGGGGAGAGGGATCTATCTTCATCAGCCTTGAGGCCCGGCGCCTCCATCCACTCTGCGATGAAATCTGCCAAGGCGGCCCCCTTGATGACTCTGGTTGTGCTGAATTCGAGCTGAAATGCTTGCAGTTCAATGTTCCACTCAGCGACTCTTCCAGCTGAGTTAGGGCTCCTGAGCACCCTTTCCAAAGGGTACGCTGAGACAACCTTGATGGGGTGGCCCTGAAAATAATGCCGCAGCTTGCGCGAGGCCACCAATAGCGCGAGGAGAAGTTTCTGAGGCATGGGGTACCGCGCCCTTGCGTCCCGCAACACTGTGCTGACAAAGTACACAAGATGTTCAACGAGGTTGGGAACGCTGGTGTCGATGGCGCCCTCCAGAGACCGTGGCACCTCCTGAGACAGGGGAGCCCCCAGTGGCTGGTTGCTAGGGGGAGGGGTTTCCGTTGTCTCGAGTGTGTTCCCCAGCGGCGGCTGATCCTTCTTGGCCGTGGCAGCGGTCTCTGCGGGTCTTCCTTGTTCACGCTTCGCCTCGACCCAGGCAGATGCCGTGGCTTTGTTCGGATGCTCCTCCCTAACCGCCACTAGGGCTGCGCTGGCGGAGTAGGGAGTGGCTGCAAGGTAGAGCACCAGGGGCTCCTGAGGGTGTGGAGCCACCATTATCGGAGGGCTGATTAGGTACCTCTTGAGGTCTTGGAACGCCTTGTCTGCCTCTTCAGTCCATTCAAAGGGTCCCTTTTTCTTCATCAGCTGGAAGAAAGGCAGTGCTCGCTCCCCCAACTTGGAGATGAAGCGTCCCAGTGCTTACACACGCCCAGTGAGCTTCTGCATTTCTCTGAGGGTCTTTGGCAGGCTCATGTCCTCGATTGCCTTGACCTTTTCTGGGTTAGCCTCGATGCCTCGGTGGGATACGAGGAAGCCCAAGAGCTTGCCTGAGGGGACCCCAAACACAGACTTCTCTGGATTGAGCCGCAGGCTCACGGCGTTGAGGCTCGCGAAGGTTTCCTCCAGGTCTTGTATCAGGGTCTTGGCCTCACGAGACTTCACCACAATATCATCGACGTAAGCCTCAACATTCTTCCTGAGCTGCGGGCCCAAGGTGATGTGCATCAGCCGCTGAAAGGTCGCCCCTGCATTGCGCAACCCGAATGGCATGCATGTGTAGCAGTACACCCCACACGGGGTTAGGAAGGCCGTTTTTTCCACATCTTCTATCACCATCTTGATCTGGTGATACCCAGAGAAGGCATCCAAGAAACAGGCCGCACTCGGCGGTGGAGTCGACGATCTGATCGATGCGGGGGAGCGAAAACGGATCCTGCGGGCAAGCTTTGTTGAGGTTGGTGAAGTCGACACACATACGTTCCATCCCCCCTTTCTTCAGCACAACGACTGGGTTGGCCAACCAATCCGGGTACCGAACCTCGCGAATGACCCCTGCAGCCTCCAACTTGTGGGTCTCTTGGACGATAAAAGCCTTCTTTTCCGTGGACTGCCGCCTTGCTTTTTGCTTCATGGGTCGGACATTGGGGCACACATTGAGGTTGTGCTCGATTACGCCTCTAGGGATCCCTGCCAGCTAATCGGGCTCCCATGCGAATACCTTCGTGTTCGCGCGCAGGAACTTGACCAGGGCCTCCTCCTGCTCGGGCTCGAGGTTGGCGCCTATGGTGAAGGTGTCGTCAGTGGATCCGTCCTCGTCAACCAGCATTTGCTTAGTTTCTGCCTTGTCTTGGGTGAACAACTGCTTCTTCTTTGCCGGCGCAGCCCCCTTGGGCTCAGGGGCGTCTGAGTCGGCAGGTTGCACTGACGCCGCCGCCTTGAAGGCGAGCTTGAGCACTTGCAACGCATCCCCGGTGTCTCCGCACATGGTGAGGACACCGCTGCTCCCGGGCATTTTCATGAGGTTGTACGCCGGGTGAGTCGTAGCCATGAATCAGGCCAGCGCCGGGTAGCCGAGGATGGCGTTGTATGGGAGGCCGATGGGGGCGATGTCGAAGACGATTAGCTCCGTGCGGAAGTTGTCATAGGTGCCGAGGTTACCGGGAGACGGATCTGTCCCAGGGAACTAGAGGACCCGCCCCCGACGCCCAAGAAGGGCCGACTGGGCTGAAGCCACTCCGGTGGTATGTGGAGGAGGCTGAAGGCTTCAATCGAGAGCACGCTGAGGCCCCAGCCGCCTTTGATGAGAGTCCTGGTGACGGCCACCTGGCAGATGGTGGGGGTGCACAGCATCGGGAGCGCGCCAGAGCAGGCCAAGTTGGAGAGGTGGTCCTTCGAGCTAAAGGCCAGATCGGCCTTGGGCACCGACCGACCTGAGGGAGCCTCCTCCGCGTGGAGGCGGCACCGACCTGGCGGACGAATGGCTTGACGTGGCGGCCCGAAGGTAGCGCCAGCGAGCCGCCCAGGAGGGCCGCGATGACCGGGGGCGCCGGCGCAGAGTGCCTGGCGAGGAAGAGGTTGCGCGGCTCTTCCCAAGGGGCCACAAAAGCCGCCGGTGACTTGCCCGGCCACCGCACCTGTCGCAAGGCTGGGGCCAAGGCTTGGAGCCCCCTGGCCCCCGCGCTAGTGCTAACGACCAGAGCTGGCGGCGCGCCGCTCATCGTAGGGCGGGTCATGGTGTCGGCGGAGAGCGGGTCGGCGGAAGGAGAAGCTCCGGCGCACCCCTACCTGGCACGCCAAATGTCGGATTTCGGGTTTCGGCAGGCCCTCTAGATTCAAACACTAGAGTGCGCGCGGAGATTTCGCCCTCTGTGTACCTGCACCTCACGGTCTTGCTATGATCTAAGCAATCAAAGGAACAACACAAGAGATACAGAGTTTATACTGGTTCAGGCCACCATTGTGGTGTAAAACCCTACTCTAGTGTGTGGTGTGGTGGATTGCCTCTTGGGCTGATGATGAACAATACAAGGAAGAACAACCTCGCGAGGGTCTGTTCTTGGCTGGTGCGATGAACTACTCGGGGAGTTCAGTCGCTCTCTGGATGGATCTTCCGATGCCTCTACCTTGTGGGTGGCTTGACCTATTTATAGGCAAAGGCCCTGGGCCTCTTCCCAAATATTGAGCGGGAAGGGCGCCAACAATTGGCCATTTTGAAGGGGAACATCTAGTACACTTATCCTGACTAAAGTTGGTCCTCGCGTGCCAAAGGCTCTGGTGGTGACGCCGGCTTGGGCTTCACGATGACCTCCATCCTGCCGTTCTGCTGGTCTTGGTCTTGTTGCACCGAAATGGACGCCTTTGCTTGATACTCTCGCTTGCGCTTGCTCCCTTAGCACCAAAGAGGAAAGGAGGACACTGCGCTGGCTGGCGCCCACCTGGCACCCTTGGTCGTCATGACTTGCGTCATGGGCACCTCGTGAGGTACCCCGCCTTGATCTCTCCGCCTCCTCGCGAGCCAGCCTGACGAGGCCTCTCCTGAGGAAGCCTCCTGTTGTCCGCCCCACGAGGCTTGGCCCCTCGTGAGGGTCTTGAGCTCGTGCTGATGAAGATGGGCCATGCTGGGCCACCCCTTGAGCCACGCCGCAGGCCGCAGGCAGGCAAGTCTGGGGACCCCCGTTCCCAGAACACCGACAGTCTTGCTTCCGCTTGCTTCTTCTCTTCTCCATGTTGCTCCCATGGGGTCGCCAAGGAGGTTTTCAGTGGCCGAGAAGGGGAAGTCTTCCAAGGAGGGGTCTGCCACTCTGCCTCCTAAGAGAAGTCGCGGTCGCCCTCGCAAGCATCCCGCGGCTCCCACTGCGGCCCCCAGGGGGCGCGGGCGCGCACCCCCTAGAGCCGACTCTCCTCTTGGTGCCCGCGATGGCACCTCTTCTCGCGGCAGGGGCCACCAGCTTCAAAGCAGCCCCCATGACGAAGGTAGGCGCGCCGTGATCGTGCGCCCGCCTCAGCCGTGCTTCTCTTCGCTGGACGTGCTCCCTGAATTCGTGGTGTGGTCGGAGAGTCCGACCGGCATCTCGCTCCGGCTTCCGCATTTCTTCTCCGGCGAACTTCCTTCCTCAGGGCTTGGTGGTCGACGGTTGATGTAGCAGAGCTTCGTGGGTTGGTGCCGAGGTCGCCACCTCCGGCAACGTGGTCCTAACCCGTGGCTGGTAGACTTTTGCCCGCGCACGTGGCCTAGGCGGAAGGTGCACCCTCCACTTCAAGTACAACGGCCTAGCGACCCTCTTCGTGAGAGTGTTCAGGGAGGACGGCCGCCGCGTGGGGTGCTGCCCGGAGGATGGCAGCGACGACGATGGTGGCGATGGCGAGCTTGGTCTTGGCGACGCGCGCTCTCCTCCCGTGACGGCAGTTCTTCCTTGGATGAGAGCTCAAGCAGTGGTGGCTACGACCGCCCCTCGTGTCGTCGTGGTCGGGTCGAGGACGTCGGTGGTTAGTCCCGACGCGGCGCTCTAGTGAAGCTGGAGAGGAGCCCGACGTGAGGCTGGGGGCCAGCGAACTTGGACTCAAGGCCGGCGGCCCGAGGTCACCTATGGGAGAACTGGTAAAGCGTCAGGCCACCTTGAGGCGTTGCTTGAGGATGCGGCGCTGGTGCCGTGCTCATACGTCTACGGGCCCTCCTTGTTTAGCCTTTCCTTTTCCTGTAACTCGAAAAAATGATGTACCCCGCGGGGGCATGTAATGAACTATGGCAGTTATGCCCTTTATGCTATGCTTGCTATCTTGATGTTGTGTTGTAATGTTTGCGATCTGAGTGAGTTAAGGTAGGAAATCTTAGCTTGGTATGTGTAGTAGTTTGCTCCTCACGAAAACCTGACCTCAGGTACTTGACGGGGCCCCCTTTCTCGGGGAGCCTTGGGTGCAGCCCCTGGAAGACGCCTTGGGTTCTCAGGATCCGCTGTAGGGCAGTCTTTGAAGGAAGGGAAAACTGATGAGCGGCTCCCTCCCCCTTACATGAGCCTCCTACCATAGATTAGACCAGACTTGATGCACCGCGTCGTGCTACCCGGGGGGGCACGGACATGAGGGGTGCTAGTGCCCGTGACCTTGATTGAGGGCTCCTCGCGAGGACGAAGCCGAAGTACTAGGGTTCGCGTGGTGCATGCGTGCGAGGGAAGGCCCAAGGCGCACACAGCCACCCAGCCCAACGCGCGAGGCGCGCGAGAAGAAGTGACAGGCGACTGCCACCTCTCTCATGCCCTTAGGCCAAAAACAACTCAGGAGAAGGAAATATCTCGAGGAACCATGGTTCGAAAATACCAAATCCATTGAAAGGTTACTAAAAAACTACAAGCAACTATAAAAAGCAAATGAACAGCCACGTCCCGCACCTAATCTAGTCTTCTCACCAGCACAGAGCTAAGTGCTGCCACTAAGACGTGGGAGGGAGCCCCCATGATGCCCTAGGGCGACTCTCAGGAGACTCCGGGGCGTGTACAGCCCCACTCATTATTACGTGAGAGTGTCACGAGTGGAGACCTTCATAGGCCGGAGCCTTGCTTCACAGGCTGGAGCCTTTCTTCTGGGGTAGAACTTCCGGAGGTGCTGGATGTTCCAGGCATTCTGGATGGGGACCCCGTCCTGTGTCTCCAGGCACTCGGCGCCAGGCCTGGAAACACGGGCAATCCTAAATGGGCCCTCCCACATGGGAGAGAGCTTGTGCAACCCCTCCCTAGAGAGCACCCGCCTCAGGACGAGGTCGCCTACCTCTAACATCCTGGAGCGGACACTATGGTAGTGGTACCGCCACAGCGCCAGCTGGTACCTCGTCACCCGGAGCGAGGCTTGACGGCAGTGTTCCTCCCCCAGCACGAGATCCATACCCCGCGTGGCATCCTATCATGCCTCGTCGAATGCTAGGACCCACATGGAGCGATGCTTGACCTCATGAGGGAGAACCGCTTCTGCACCGTAGACGAGGAAGACAGGCGTCTCTCACGTTGGCTTGGTCACGGTGGTGCTGATGGACCACAACACGGACTGCAGCTCGTCGAGCCAGCCCCCGCCACGGGCCTCGAGGTTCTTCTTGAACGTCCTGGTCTTGAGGCCCCTCAGGACTTCCACATTGGCCCTCTCGGCCTGGTCGTTGCTCCGTGGGTGTGCCACTGAGGCATAGCATATCTGCATTCCAAGGTTAGCACAATATGTTTTGAAAAGGTTGCTGGTGAACTACGAGCCATTGTCGGTGATGATACGGTTGGTGACCCCAAACTGGCTCATGATTCCGTTGATGAACTTGACGGCCGATCCAGCTAGAATGGTGTGCATGGCTTCTACCTCCGCCCACTTGTTGAACTTGTCGATGGCGATGTAGAGGTACCGGTAGCCCCCTGGCACTCGAGGGAATGGCCCCAAGATGTCCAGCCCCCAGACTGCGAACGACCATGTGAGTGGGATTGTCTGGAGGCCCTACGCGGGCTGGTGGATCTGCTTGGCGTGGAACTGGCATGCTTCACAAGAGCACACCAATTCTACGGCGTCGTTGAGCGCGATGGGCCAGTAGAAACCGCCACAGAATGCCTTGCCCACCAGAGTACGTGACAAGGAATGATGCCCGCAATCCCCACCATGTATGTCCGCTAGCATCTCAAGCCCCTGTTCCATGGAGATGCACCGCAACGAAACGTCATTGGGCCTCTTGCGATATAACTCACCATCCTTGATGCAGTACGCGATGGCTTGACGGGCCACGCGCTAGGCGTCCTCCTCCTTCTCTGGCAGGGTCCCTTGAAGCAAGTACGTCTTGAACTCTTTGGTCCAGCACCCCTCCTGAGGCTCGAGTGCAAGTAGCAGGCGGGCTCCCGAGGGGTGGCCACAGGCTGGGGAGCCAGTCTCGGGTGCCTGTGGCAAGCCCTCCTGAGGCGTTGCTGGAGTCGTGGCATGGGAGGTCGCAGACGGATTGAAGAGCCGCTCCTCAAACACCCCTGGCTCCTAAGAGAGCCTGCAGGAGGCTCTCTTGCCGATGCCATCCGCTTCCTTGTTCGTTCCGCACGGCACGTGCTGCAGCTCCACGCCCATGAACCGCTTCTCCATCTTGCACACCTCTTCTAGGTACGCCTCCATGTGCTTGTCCTTAGGCGTGTACTCCTTGTTGGAGAAGTTGACGAGGAGTTGAGAGTCGCCCTTGATGGTGAGGCGCTTTACTCCGAGCGCAGCCGCGGCCCTGAGTCCGGCGAGAAAGCCTTCGAATTCTGCAATGTTGTTGTAGACCTTCTCGTCCTGCTGGAAGCAGAGCTGTACTGCGTAGCTGAGCTGTTCCTTGGTGGGTGAGATGAGGACGGCCCCCGCTCCCACGCCTTGTCGCAAAATGCCCCATCAAAGTACATGATCCATCCATCCGGCTCTTTGTCTCCTGGAAGGAGGGAGCGATCCTCGCCTACCCCATGGTCGGGAGCACCAGTCCACTCGGCCTCGAAGTCCGCAAGGGCCGCACCCTTGATGACTTTGGTGGTGCTGAAATCGAGATTGAGCGCTTGAAGCTTGATGTTCCATTCAACAACTCGGCCCGCGGCATTCGGGCTCCGGAGCACCCTCTCCAGAGGGTACGCCGAAACAACCTTGATGGGGTGTCCTTGAAAGTAGTGGCACAGTTTTTTGGAGGTGACCAGGAGCGCGAGCAGGAGTTTCTGAGGCATGGGGTAGCGTGCCCGGGCCTCCCTCAGTACTGTGCTGACAAAGTAGACAGGATGCTCGATGAGGGGGGAGGCATCAGCGGAGTCTTGTTCTTCACGAGGGCGTGGGTCCTCCATGGCTTCATGTGGTCTGCCCTCGGGGGCCTCGGTGGCTGCGGGGTCGATCTGGCCTCGGGAGGAATGTCGACCACCAGGTCGGTCAAGGCCGAAGCATCACTCTGAGGCTGCTGTGTCTTGCTTGACGGTTGTGCATCCTGTTGAGATTTATTGGACAGGCGTTCCTTCCTAAGTGCCACCAGGGCGGCGCTGGCTGAGTGAGGGGTGGCTGCTAGATAGAGCACCAGGGGCTCGGGAGGGCGCGGTGCCACCATCATCGTCGGGCTGGTCAAATATCTCTTGAGGTCTTGAAAGTCTACGTCCGCCTCTAGGATCCACTCGAATGGCTCCTTCCTCTTCATCAGCTTGAAGAACGGGAGGGCGCGCTCCCCTAGCTTGGAAATGAAGCGCTCAAGCGAGATTATGCAGCCCGCCAGCTTCTGCATCTCTTTTAGGGTTTGCGGGGGGCTTATGTCCTCTATCGCCTTGACCTTCCACGGGTTGGCCTCGATCCCTCTGTGTGACACCAGGAAGCCCAGCAGCTTGCGAGAGGGAACCCTGAACACACCCTTCTCGGGATTAAGCCGAATATCCACATTGCGCAGGCTGGAAAACGTCTCCTCCAGATCTCCTATCAGTGTCCCGGCCTCCCGAGACTTCACCCACTATATCATAAACATAGGCCTCTGCATTCCTCCCGAGCTGCGAGCCCAGGGCGATATGCATCAGCCGCTGGAAGGTTGCCCCGGCATTACGCAGCCCGAAGGGCATGTAGGTGTAGGAGTACACTTTGCAGGGGGACAAGAACGCCATCTTCTCCACATCCTGCATGGCCATCTTGATCTTGTGGTAGCCCGAGAAGGCCTCCAAGAAGCATAACAGGTCACATTCGGCAGTGGAGTCCACGATCTGGTCAATGCAAGGGAGAGGGAAAGGATCTTGCGGGCATGCCTTGTTGAGGTTGGTGAAGTCGACGCACATACGCTCCTTCCCTCCTTTCTTGGGGATGATGACGGGGTTCGCCAGCCACTCCGGGTATCGTACCTCTCTGATGACCCATGCGGCTTGTAACTTGCGGGTTTCCTGGATGATGAAGGCTTGTTTCTCGGAGGACTGGCGACGGGCCTTCTGCTTCACTGGTTGCACGTTTGGACATACCCTCAGGTGGTGCTTGATTATTGCCCTTGGGACCCCAGCCAGGTGTTTGGGCTCCCAAGCGAATACATCCTTGTTGGCTCACAAAAAGCTGACCAATGCCTCTTCTTGGTCACGAGGGACGCCAACCCCTATGGGGAAGGTGGCACTGGCCGCCCCATCTTCACTAACTAGCACTTGCTTCGTCTCGGCTCGGTCTTGGGAGAACAATTGCTTCTTCTTGGCCGACGCTGCTTCTGGGGCCTCCTGACCCCCTTTCTCGTCGGGTAGCATGGATGCGGCTGACCTGAAGGCGAGATTGAGGGCCTGCAGTGTGCCTTTGGTGTCTCCCGTCACCGTGAGGACACCGTTGCTGCCGGGCATCTTCATGAGGTTGTACGCAGGGTGGGTCGCAGCCATAAACTAGGCCAAGGCCGGGTACCCCAGAATGGCATTGTATGGCAGATCGATCCTGGCGATGTCGAAGTCGATGAGCTCGATGCGGTAGTTGTCACGGGTCCCAAAGGTGACAGGGAGACGGATCTGCCCCAGGGGCTGGTGGAGCCACCGCCTACCCCGGAGAAAGGCTTGGAGGGGCAGAGTCGGATGGGCGGCACGTGCAGCAGGCCAAACGCCTCCGGGGAGAGCATGTTGAGGCCGGCTCCACCGTCGATAAGGGTCCTGGTGACCACCACGTGGCAGACGGTGGGGTTGCAAAGCATTGGGAACGCTCCTACCCCCGTTGTGGCGGCAGGATGATCCTTGGGGCCAAAGGTGAGGTCGGCCTTGGGCGCCGCCCAGCCCGGTGGAGCCCTCGAGCCTGCCTGGGTGGCGCCTACTCACCGGTAGAACTGCTTGATGTGGCGGTCAGAGGGTGGTGCCTGCGAGCCACCTAGGAGAGCTTCAACGACCGGGGGCGCCGGTGCCGCATAGTGGGCGAGGAAGAGGTTGCGCAGCTCCTCCCAGGAGGCCGCAGAGGATGCCGGCAGGTTGAGCAACCAGGCGCGTGGTGCGCCTACAAGGGCCATGGGGAGCCAGTTGGCCTTCACCTTGTCGTCTCCGCCGGCCGCCCGGACTGCCTCCTCGTACGCTTGGAGAAAGGTGATCGGATCCGCCACGCCGTCATAACGTGGCGGCATCTCTGGTCGGAACTTGGGCAGCCACTGCACCCGCCGTAGAGAGAGGGTGAAGCAGCGCAGCCTCGGCGCATCTTCGGGAGTGCGCATTGGCTGGGTCGATGGAGGAGCACCCGCCATCGGGGCCGGCGGTGCAATTTGGTGGTCAGGGTAGAAGAGTTCCGACAAACCCCTACCCGGCGTGCCAAATGTCAGATTAGGGGATCCGCAAACCCATGAGAGGTTCGAACACTGTGGTGCGTGCGGAGATCTCAACCTACCCAGCCTGCCTAGTCGCGATCCTCCTAATCCTAGCGCGACAAGCTCAAAGAGACAAAGAGACACATCAGTATATCCTGGTTCGGGCCACCTTGCGATGTAATACCCTACTCTAGCGTTTTTGGTGGATTGCCTCGGAGGGATGAGGATGAACTAGTAAAATGGATGATCTGGCCTCAGGAGGTGAGGTGTTCTTGAGCTCAAGGGAGCTGGTGTGGTGTGTTGTGGGCTAGTTCGACCTCGTCCCCCTCTATGGTGGTGGGTAGTCCTATTTATAGTGGCCTTGGTCCTATTTCCAAATGTTGGTGGGACGGGATCCCACAACGGCCGGATTTGAAAGGGGACAAGTAGTACAACTTATCCTGACAAAAGTACTCTTTGCCTGCGAAAAGCCTCTGGTCGTGACACTGTGGTGGGCTCTTCGATGACCTCCGTCCTGCCGTCCTGGCAGTCTTGGTCTCGTTGCACCAGAATGGAAACCTTTGGCTGATTCCTCGGGACTCCGCGCCTGCGGCTTGCCTCCTTTGCACTGAAGAGGAAACTTGCGCTCTGCGCCCACCTGGCCTTGGTCATCATGGCTCACGTCAGCTGAGCCTCGTGAAGTGAACCTTGCATAGAACTCTTTGCCCCTCGGGAGCCAGCCTAGGGAGGCCGATCCCCTCGGGGATCTTGGCGTCGTCTTCCTCGCAAGGCTTGGCCCCTCACGAGGGTCTTGAGTTGTTGATGCTGAAGCTGGGCCATACCAGGCCATTAATGGAGGCATGCGGTGGGCCACAGGTAGGTCGGGCTGGATACCCCATATCCAGGACGCTGACAATAAGCTCACCTTTCCATGGACTGCATCATCCACCTTAGAGCTGCTTGCCAAACCATCAAGATAGTAGGCACTCATTTCCTCCAGCACTGCATTGCCACTCCATAGAAGGAGCAGCACACCTGGGAGTTCAAGAATGCAGCTGACATCCTGCGCCTGCATACTGGACTCAGCAGCAACTTGACAGTGTTGTAGCATGCCAGCCTTTGTCAACAACTTTGTCGTGCCTCCGACAGGTCTATCTTGTCGACAAGGGTGGTTCCTTTATGCATCAACTCTGTCACTAATTTAATCTTGGCGATGATGTCGTCGTGCAATGCACACGAGGTTGTGGGTCTTCCCACGGCGCGCTGGCATCCCCGGCAAGGATCTTGCCGGGGGTCTTGTGGGTTTCTTCGGTGAGGATGGTTGCCTTCCTATCCTCATTTGATCTTGACTATTCTTTGTCTTCACAAAGATCTGCATGCCACCACGGAGGTGCCTCCAGAGCCTTGTCCCAATGCGTTTGTCTAGCGTTGGGGGGCTCAAGGGTGGCTCACTCAGCTAGTGTGGGCGAGCTGCCCCGGCAAGGGTCTTTCCGGGGCCGTTGAGGCTGCCCCGACAAGGGTTCTTGCCGGGGGATCCTGCTTCGTCCATCCGATCCTTGTGGCCTTGGTCCTTGTCGTTGCTTTGTTTGTCTTATGCCTTCGGCTTCCCTCCGGCTTCCCTTTCCTGCCCTGTTATGCGTGGCCGTGGCGGGTGGCTCTGACTACCCGTGCACAAGTAAAGGGGTCAAAAGGAGAGCCCCTACTTTTGTACACCGACACCTTTCCACAAAGGTGTTAGGTGGGACAGGGTCGTGCTTAGTGCCCATGCGAGCGAGGATGTCGGCTGTTTGGTTACTATCCCAAGCAACTGATGGAATTCAAGTCCCTCGAACCGAGCTGATATTGACGTTTCGGTATGTCGACATTTTTGGATCCTTTGCGTCGAACTCTCCATTTACCTGGGAAATTGTGAGGTTCGAATTGCTGCGCACCACGAGGCGTTGTATACCCATGGAGACAGCTATGCGAAGACCATGCAGGAGCGCCTCGTATTCGGCTGCGTTGTTGGAGTCCGTATACATCATTCGTAACACGTAGCGGACCGTGTCCTTGATGGGGGATGTCAAGATGACGCCAGCCCCCAGTCCGGCTTGCATTTTGGAACCGTCAAAGTACATAGTCCAGTTGGAGTATGAACTGTACTCTTTAGGGAGTTCGGCTTCCGTCCATTCGGCAACAAAGTTGTCCAGCACCTGAGATTTAATAGCCTGGTGTGGCTTGTATTCTATTTCGAACGTCAAAAGTTCGATGGCCCATTTGGCTATGCAGCCAGTGGCATCCCTGTTGTTGATAATGTCGTTAAGTGGTACTTCTGATGCCACTGTGATCGAACACTCTTGAAAATAGCATCATAGTTTTCGGGATGCCATGAAGACCGTATAGGCAATCTTTTGGTAGTGTGGGTATCGGGATTTGCATGGTGTAAGGACCTCCGATACATAATAGACTGGTTTTTGGGTGGGGAATTATTGTCCATCTTCCCCTCACTCAACGACGAGTACGGCATTGCTACCTCTTGAGCTTGCGTTGGTTTTCCCCTTGAAGAGGAAAGGGTGATGCAGCAAAGTAGCGTAAGTCTTTACCTCAGTTTGAGAACCAAGGTATCAATCTAGTAGGAGAAAACGCACGTCACCGAATACCTGCACAAACAATCAACAACTTGCACCCAACACGATAAAGGGGTTGTCAATCTCTTCACGGTTACTTGCAAAAGTGAGATCTGATAGAGATAGATAAATGGCAAAGTAAATATTTTTGGTATTTTTGGTTTATAGATCAGAAAGTAAAAGATTGCAAAATAGTAGATCGGAAACTAGTATGATGTAAAAGAGAACTTGTATGATGGAAAATAGACCCAGTGTAACACCCCAGATGTAAAACTTCCATATTTGGCAATATATCCATGTTGGTCTCCATCCAACTCCATTCGGGGTCCCATCTTGTCACACCCTAGCTAGTCATGCATTAGAGTGTTGCATCATGTTTACTCTTTCATCAGAAACTTGAAATGGGGATCTGTGAAACCCTCAGAACCATTTTGAAAATGACCCAAATAAAAATTTCTCCAAAAGGGTCCAAGAAAATGCTCATGTTGCTCTCTGAAAATATTGGACGCTGTCAGGACCCCGACTCGATGTCACATCGATCTAGCAGGTAACACCTCATATCACTTTGCGGCCTCACGCACGGTATCCCCACGGGTGTCGTCTTACCTTTTCCCGGGACCGTTTGCGCCTTTTGGCTCACGTATATGATAGTGTCGCTAGCATCCATATGATAAAGAGCCCGGGCTGACATGACTAGTCGTAAACCCAAAGTGGCACAAACTTACAGGGACAGGCATCCATGACCCAGCTTCGAACATGTCGGTCATCAGCAAGTGGGTCCGGGCTGTAGCACTGGGCTAGCAGGACTCCGGTAAACCGGGCTGTAGCGGGCTAACAGGACTCCGGTACTCAAAGCGTGACATTTCCCCGAAGGGACAGACACAGGAACGAAGAAGGACACATGCCGGCCAGCCTCAGTGTTCCAGAGCAGTAGCAAGCTACCATGGCTCAGCGGTAACACTAGGAGACATTTCCCGGTAAGAGAGGCTACTAAAGATAAACAACTAGATAGTCAGATCCCACACATACCAAGCATTTCAATCATACACACAATATGCTCGATATGTGCAAATACAACGAAGCATCACAACATGACTCTATGACACAAGTACTTTATTTAAGGCTCAGTGAGCCATACATATCATACACAAAGGTACGGGTCTCACGACCCCACATACAAGTCATACAGTCATACAAACCAGCAGCGGAAATAACTTGTCTGGGTACAGACAACTAGTAAAATAAAAGAGGCTTGGAAAGCCTAGCTATACTACGTGGTCCTTCACAAGCTCAGGGTCACCACCTGGGTCTTTAGCCTACTCGTTGATGTCAACGTCTACATAGAACCCATCAGAAGGGGTTGCAGCGTCTTCTGTAAAAAATGTAGATTATAGCAACATGAGTACAAAGGTACTCAGCAATACTTACATCAGATCCTACATACATGCATATTATCAAGAAGGGTTGGTGGAGTTATTGCAGCAAGCCAGCTCTGACTCTTGGCTAGGCTATCCTACGATACTCCAACTTGAAATGGTTTTGCGCACACGAGTCCACTACTCACCACTTCAATACACTACCGAGGATCCACCTCCGTCTTCCTACGGAAGAGCCATCCTCGGCACTCACACTTATCTTGAGGCTTTTAACAGTTTCCATTTACTTGTCTATGAACTGTATAGGCAACCAAGTAGTCCTTTACCGCGGACGCGGCTATTCGAATAGATTATGATAACCCTGCAGGGGTGTACTTCTTCATACATGTTTCCACCTCTTAGCGTCTGCACACGACATGTGCTCGGCAGACTTCAAGCGAAAGCCGACGTGGGTGTAGACCACGACCTACCTAAACACTTAAGCCTCTAGTCCAGGTTTATCGCCTATTCAGGTTCCATCCGCAGGGAGACCGGCCGAGGTTTCCCATACGGCCCCGAACGATGTGAACAGGGTTCCCGAGATACCTAACGGGTATCCGGTACACCCGGCCACGTACCTACCGCATCACAGCCCACCCCTACGGTCAGCGCTGTCCACGGCCTCCAGTAGGCTACAAACACCAGAAACTACTTGCAACTCCTGGACAGAGAGCTAGGGTGAATAAGAAGTCGAGCGGGGTCATATTTCAGGGCCCAATGCATGGTAGTAGCTGATTCTTAAATCACACATACAGATCTCAGTGCTTAAGGTCGGCTTCAATGAAACAACCCACCATGTACTCCTACATGGCCTCTCATCGATACCTTTACCAAATCGTGTTCACCACACCACTCTCATTACCGACATAATCATTTCACTCTAGCCCATCACCCAGATGAACCAGACCTGACACAACTCTAAGCATAGCAGGCATAGCAAGGTAGGAACAACACATACATATGGCTCAATCAACTCCTACACATGCTAGTGAGTTTCATCTAGTTACTGTGGCAATGACAGGTCATGCAGAGGAAATGGGTTCAACTACCGTAACACACAGCAGTTTGAAACGCGTTGTCTTAATGCAGTAAAAGAGAGCAGGAGCGAGAACATGGGATTGTATCGATATGATCAAATGATTGGTTGCTTGCCTGATGGTTCGATGCACTGATACGGTTCTTCGTTAGGGTAATCACGGTACTCCTCGGGGACAGAACCTGCCGCAGAGAGCACCGATACACAAACATTACCAAACAGTATGCAACAACATGATGCATGCATGAGACATGGCAAAATGAGTGTATTGGGCTAATGCAACTAAGGCCAGAAGGGTTTGAACAAATTTGAATCAAAGATTCAAATTCCAAATTCAAATATGGCCTTTTTAAGTGCCTTTTCTTGTTCTGCTTAAAACATCAATTTAACTTGTTTGATCATGCATGAAAATAGTACAGATGGGTAGATTGGATTTTTCTGATCATTTTTCATATATAATTTGTCCAATTTGGAGTTACAGAATAAAAGTTATGAATTTTTGAAGTTTAAATAATATTCTGGAATTTCCTGATTTAAATTAAATCCAGAAAATCAATTACTGCGTCAGCCTGACGTCAGTGTGACGTCAGCAGGTCAACGGAACTGGTCCAGGTCAAACCTGACAGTGGGTCCCGCATGTCAGGGTGATTATTTAACTAAAACTTAATTAAAACTAATCCTGTTTAATTAACAGGGCTGGGCCCCACCTGTCATTGACTCAAGGGAGTCAACCAGGGCCCACCCGTGGTCAAACCCGAGTCGGCTGCACCGGCGTTTAGCCGCCGGCGAGCCCGACGCGGCGGCGGAAGTGGTTTTGGTCATTTCGGCCACCAAACGGACCGCGGAGACCACCGGAGTGGAGCTGAGGCCAACCCGCAGCTCTTGGCGGAGCCCGTTGGGGTCGGGGTGGCCGGAGTCGACGGCGGCGAGCTCGGCTGCGGTCGCCGGGGTTCGGTCGTGCACGGGAACGGTGCTGGAGCTCGAAGTCGAGCAAAGCGAGGCGCTAGGGATGCTCTACGGGGTCTTGCGAACTCGTTGGACTCGCCGGGGTGACCAAATGGTCACCGGAGCTGCGTCGACGGCGAGCTCGGCGACGGCGGAGGTTCGGCCGTGGTGGGGAGGTGGCTACGGTGAGGGAACGAGGGGAAGGAGAGGGGGAAACGGTGGCGTAGCTCACCGCGGTTGCAGTGGGCGTCGAAGCGGGCTCGGGGACGCGCTGGAGACGGCGAATTCGACGGCGACGGTGGTCGGAGCCCGAAGAGGGGAACGGCGACGTGGCGGCGATGCAGGGCTTCCGGGGAGCTGTGGAGCGGTGGGGAGGAAGAGGGAGTCGTGGCGGAGCTCCTGAGCTGGTCGGGGGAGCGAGGGGTGGTCGGAGACAGCGGCTAAGGCGAACGGCGGCGACGGTGGTGTTTGGCCGGGCGAGAGAGAGAGCGAGGGAGAGGAGGGGAGAGCCGGGGGAGAGTGAGAGAGAGCAGGGGGGAGGGCGTGGCGTCGTCCAGGGACACCGAGGCGAGGAGGGGAGGGCAGGCAGGCAGGGAGAGAGGTGGCGTGGCGCGGTGGCCGTGCGCGCGCGCCGGCCACACTCCCCTCCCTCTGTCGGGGCGAAGACGACAGAGGAGGGAGGTGGGCTGGGCCGGCTGCTGGCTGGGCCAGCCAGCTGGCTGGGCCGCACAGTGGAGGAGCCCAGGTAAGCTCCTCCTGTTATATATTTTCTTTTTTTTAATTTCTGACATTTGTTTGATTTAAATAATATATTAAATCATTTATTTAACTTATGCCAATTTTTGCAGGAGCTATTTATATTATTCCAGAGCTCTTTTATAATTGGCATAATATTTGGGCATATATTAATATATATAATTAATATATTTCCAATGCAAATATTTATGCATTTATTCCAAATGCCCAAAATAAATGTCCATGAGCCACTAAAAATATTGGTTTGATTTTTATCTCTGTCCAATATTTTCAGAGAGCAACATGAGCATTTTCTTGGACCCTTTTGGAGAAATTTTTATTTGGGTCATTTTCAAAATGGTTCTGAGGGTTTCACAGATCCCCATTTCAAGTTTCTGATGAAAGAGTAAACATGATGCAACACTCTAATGCATGACCAGCTAGGGTGTGACAACTCACCCCCACTCAAAAGAATCTCGTCCCGAGATTTGGGTTCCTCCGGGAAGAAGGCGGGATACTCGAGTCGAAGACGATCCTCCCTTTCCCAAGTTGCTTCATCCTCGGAATGGTGCGACCATTGAACCTTGAGAAACTTGATATTATGACGTCGCGTGGTACGTTCGGCTTGATCGAGGATACGAATGGGGTACTCTCGATATGTAAGATCATCTTGGAGATCAAGCGTTTCGTGGTCCACTTCACGGATAGGATCCGAGAAGCAACGCCTGAGTTGAGAAACGTGGAAGACATCGTGAACTCTGGAGAGGTGCGGAGGTAGTTCCAACTGGTAGGCAACTTCTCCTCGTTTGGCAAGAATGCGAAAAGGTCCAATGTAACGAGGAGCCAATTTGCCTTTGATACCGAAACGATGGGTTCCCTTCAGAGGGGTGACCCAAAGATAAGCCTTCTCGTCAACCTCGAAAGTCATAGCCTTATGTTTTCGGTCATATTGACTCTTTTGACGGGATTGGGCTGTTTTCAACTTTTCACGAACGATACGAACTTGTTCTTCTGCTTCCTGAATCATATCCGGGCCAAAGAATTGTCTTTCCCCGGTCTCTGACCAGTTAAGGGGTGTTCGACATCGTCGTCCATAGAGAACTTCAAAAGGGGCTTTACCCAAGCTAGATTGATAGCTGTTGTTGTAAGCGAATTCGGCAAATGGAAGGCACTTCTCCCAGTCCATTCCGAACGAGATAACAGAGGCTCGAAGCATGTCTTCTAGAATTTGGTTGACGCGTTCCACTTGACCACTCGACTGAGGGTGGAAAGCGGTGCTAAAGGAGAGACGAGTTCCCATAGCATTTTGGAAACTTTCCCAAAATCGAGAGGTGAAAAGACTTCCTCGATCCGAGTTAATTTCCAAAGGAACACCATGAAGGGACACTATTCAGGAGGTGTATAAGTCTGCCAGTTGACTAGCGGTTATACTCTCACGAACAGGTAAGAAATGGGCTACTTTGGAAAGACGATCGACCACGACGAAAATAGCATTATTCCCTCTCTTGGTCCTGGGAAAACCGGTAATGAAATCCATACCAATTTTATCCCATTTCCATTCAGGAATAGCTAAGGGTTGAAGGGTGCCAGCAGGCCGTTGATGCTCTGCTTTTACACGACGACAGACGTCGCAATTTGCAATATACTGAGAAATTTCTCTCTTCATCCTAGTCCACCAGAACCTCTGGCGTAGGTCCTGATACATTTTAGTACTACCGGGATGAATAGTGAGAGGAGATTCATGAGCCTCCTTAAGGATCAACTGCCGTAGATGCTAGTTCTTGGGAACCACTAGACGGTTCTCAAAGTACACAACACCATGATCATTTGTGGAGAAACAACTAGCACCTCCGCTAGCAATGTTCTCCTTGATCTTAGCTATTCCCTTATCTCGCTTCTGGGCAGCAATGATTTGATCCGTAAGAGTAGGTTTCGCCACCAAGGTGGAAAGAAATCCTTGAGGAACAATGTGAAGGTTAAGCTTCCGAAATTCCTCATGGAGAAGCGGTTGACTTTGTTGTAACATCAGATTGTTACAGTAAGATTTACGACTTAGCGCATCAGCCATGACGTTGGCTTTCCCTGGGGTGTAGGTTATTCCTAAGTCGAAGTCTGTGATCAATTCAACCCAACGTCTTTGCCTGAGATTCATATCCGGTTGGGTGAAGATGTACTTCAGACTTTGGTGATCAGTGAATATTTCGCAACGATTACCGAGGAGGTAATGTCGCCAGGTCTTAAGTGCATAGACTACGGCTGCAAGCTCTAGATCATGGGTAGGATAATTCTCCTCATGTGGGTGCAATTGTCGTGAAGCGTAGGCAATTACGTGTCGATCTTGCATGAGAATGCAACCTAGTCCTTGTCGCGAGGCGTCGCAGTAGATAACAAAGTCCTTGGAGAAGTCTGGCGGTACCAGTACGGGAGCAGAAGTCAGGCGTCTTTTCAGTTCCTGAAAGCTGTGCTCACATTGTGGAGTCCACTCGAACTTCTTATCTTTCTTGAGGAGTTCGGTTAGAGGTTTAGCAACCTTGGAGAAGTTCTCGACAAAGCGACGACAATAGCTCGCTAAGCCTAGAAAACTCCGAACTTGCTTGACCGATTCAGGTGGAGTCCAATTAAGGACGGCTTGAACTCGCTCAGGGTTAACAGCAATACCTTTACCAGATATTACATGACCCAGATAGGTCACTTCTGACAACCAGAATTCACATTTAGAAAATTTGGCATAAAGGCGATGCTCTCGAAGTTTCTGCAACACTAGCCTTAGATGTTCGGCATGTTCTTCCTCGTTCTTGGAGTAGATGACTATATCATCGAGGTAAACCACGACGAATTTATCCAAATACTCCATGAAGATTGAGTTCATTAACCGAGAAAAGGTGGCTGGAGCGTTGGTTAGTCCGAAAGACATGACGGTGTACTCGTATTGGCCATAACGAGTAACAAAGGCCGTTTTAGGAATGTCCCCGTTTCTGATTTTGATTTGATGGTAGCCCAACCTCAAATCCATTTTGGAGAAGACTGAGGATCCAGCGAGCTGATCGTACAGGTCGTTGATCCTGGGAAGTGGATATTTGTTCTTGATTGTGACCAAATTAACAGGTCGGTAATCTACAACCATCCGGTCCGTACCATCCTTCTTCTTGACGAATAGGACGGGGCAAGCCCACGGAGAAGAGCTAGGTCGGATGAAACCCTTTTTCAAGGACTCATCGAGTTGTTTCTTAAGTTCGGCTAGTTCTAGGGGTGCCATCTTATAAGGTCTTCTAGCAATCGGAACGGTTCCTGGAATGAGGTCTATTACAAACTCAACATCCCTGTCAGGTGGAACACCTGGCAATTCCTCTGGAAAGACATCCGGGAAGTCACGGACTACCGGAACGTCCTCAAGGTCTGGCAAAGGGTTGGCGTTAAGAGAATATAATTGTCGCTTGGCTATTCGGGTCAAGACATTAACTATCTTTCCCGAAGGATGGGTGAGTTGAACAGTCCTAGAGAAGCAATCGATTTCGGCATGATGAGCCGACATCCAGTCCATACCCAGGATGATATTAATATCTGAAGATTTAAGGGCTATCAAAGACGCAAGGAAAACAAGTCTGTCGACTTGGATCTCATTTCCATAACTTACCCTAGAGGTCTGCCATCTAGACCCAGGGGTAGAGATTTCCATAGTGGATGGCATGTCACAGAATGCAACGTTATGCAAACGAGCATAATTTTCAGATATAAAGGAATGAGAGGCTCCTGTATCGAAAAGAACAGATACCGGGTGGCAGTTAACAAGAAGCGTACCGAGAACGACGTTGGGATCCTCTTGAGCTTCTTCGGCAGAGATACAGTTGACATGGCCACGGGAAGCGGTGACCGGCTTGGCGTGGAAAATTTTTCCTGTCGGCTTGCCACGGCCAGCAGCTTTAGCAGACTGGTTGGGGTTGGTCTGGGGACACTCACGCATATAGTGACCCGATTCCCCACACTTGAAACAAGTCACGGAACTGGTACGTGGAGGAGCATTGTTAGTTGGACCCCCATAGGGCTTGGCTGGAGCAGACTGTTGAACGGGGCGAGGCGCCTGGAAGGATGGCCTCGGTGTAAACCTGGGTGGCAGGGCGGTGTTGGGTACCCACACGCGGCGCTTCTGAGAACCAGCACCGGATGAGGAACCCATGTCACGTCCATGCTTGCGGGTTGCGTCATAGTCAGTCTGACCAGTTTCAGCACTGATGGCTTTGTTGACAAGTTTCGAAAAAGATGTGCACTCATGCAGACGGAGGTCACGGCGAAGCTCGGGAGTAAGGCCCTTACGGAACCTTGCTTGCTTCTTGGCGTCAGTAGACACTTCCTCAGTTGCATATCGGGCGAGATTACCAAACTCCCTGCTATAGGCATCCACAGAAAGTCGGCCTTGGGTGAAACTGCAAAATTCTTCACGTTTACGGTCCATGAGACCCTCCGGAATGTGATGTTCACGGAAAGCCTCGCTGAACTCAGCCCAAGTAGTGACATGGCCCGCTGGGCGCATAGCTCCATAATTCTCCCACCATAGACTGGCGGGGCCTTCAAGATGATAGGCAGCAAAGGTGACCTTGTCAGCCTCCGCTACCAGCGCGGAACGCAGTTTATGAGAGATACTGCGAAGCCAGTCATCAGCGTCGAGAGGCTCGACGGAGTGGTGGAACGTGGGTGGATGCAATTTGATAAAATCACTGAGTGACACCACGTTAGCCCTCTGATGGTGTGATGTATTCTGTTCAATACGCTCCAACAAACGGTTTGTCTCCCGCTTGTTTCTCTCAGCTTCCATCATCACCTCGGCTAGTGAAGGAGGATGAGGCAGATTTACATCCCTGGCTTCACTGCCTTCGGCCTGCTCTTGAGAAGCAGGGTTAGCGCGCGTGTTGACCATCCTAGGTAAACAAGACAATGATTTAGTCAGAATGGTAAAATTCCGACATAGGATTCATAATGTAAGAAATAACTCAGAATGCAAGATGATCATCCGTATGACATGGTAGATACAGAAACTGCTTCTTTTATTCCATCGTCATACACACCATACAGGGTTTAGTACAAGACCAAACAAAGTACTATTACGGTGAAAAGAGGATTACATCTCATCGGAGGCATTCCAAGCTCCTATACATTATTTTTCTACACCTCCGGAAGGAGTACAAACTAGGTCATATCCCACGAGTCACGCGGGACGATAGACGACACAGCTAGTGCGAACTAGTGATACTACCACTAACTCAGACCGATCCGTAGAAGTCCTCGTAGAAGTCACCTCCATAGCCTGGAAGCTCAACATGATCATCTGGAAACAGACGGTCTCGCGGAGCTTGTGGACCATAGGGGCTAGGATGAGGCCTTGGACCAACAAACGGTGGCCTGCGGGGACCGCGAGGTGGGGTGATGCCTCCTACATCACGCCAAACCATCACGTCTGGCAGAGCAGATCTCACAGGATAGAGATCGCGCATATCTGAATATCCAGCTTGCACCGCCGGTGCGAACCGAGTCAAAGTGGCCCAGTGGTCAGCACGGGTGTTGAAGAGCTCTAGCCTTAAGGCCCGATTTTCTCGGTCCTTATCCTCGAGCATCTCAGCAGTGGTGCGAGTCCGTGAATCCTCCTGAGTGGGGTCAGCATAGATAGCCTGGAGATACCCTTGTGCTCCCGGAAGTGATCCTGGCATATACCAGAAATCAGAGTCCCGAAATATACCAGATCTGACTCGCATAATGGTCATCATAGAGTAGGCGGCGTCCTGCACAGCCATCTCAATAGTAACCCCGAGTCCATAGGAGTAGTGAAGAGGCTCGGTCGATCCAGGATAAGATGGAAATATCCTGACAGTGCAGAGATACTGGCTTTGATTAAAATCTCGGAATTGCTCTTCGACCGTGTACTCAGGATACCAGCGGTATCCAGCCTCAGTCATTACCCTGACCAACTTGGCAGTATGGCCGGGTACATCTAGGCATCGAGTCAGGCGAACCACTTGATTGAGGTCGCGAGTGGCCATCTGAAAGCACAATCATAATGCAAGGGCATTAGAATTTCTAGCAAAATTTCGGCAGCATAACAGCTGTAAATGCTCAAGAAGGATTTTGAGACATTTGACAAAGGATTACATATACACTCATCATCATCATAACAAGGTTCTGAATCCATTCTGGCAACATAATGTGGTAGTAGAACTGAACTAGGCTGGTAACCATCAAACTTATAAGGTACTACTGATTAGTAACTCGTGATCCTGATAGAGAGAACAGATCCTAATTCCTTAACCCCCGGTGGAAGAATGGACTGACTCAGATCAGAAAGTCATAAGGTATAAGGAGTAAAAAGAGCCTTACGTTCCATCCCACAAACAATTCCCCTACATATAACTAAAGAATTTCTAGACTCAACATCGACCAGTTTGGCTTGGAGAACCTACAGGCAGTCCGGCTCTGATGCCAACGCTATCAGGACCCCGACTCGATGTCACATCGATCTAGCAGGTAACACCTCATATCACTTTGCGGCCTCACGCACGGTATCCCCACGGGTGTCGTCTTACCTTTTCCCGGGACCGTTTGCGCCTTTTGGCTCACGTATATGATAGTGTCGCTAGCATCCATATGATAAAGAGCCCGGGCTGACATGACTAGTCGTAAACCCAAAGTGGCACAGACTTACAGGGACAGGCATCCATGACCCAGCTTCGAACGTGTCGGTCATCAGCAAGTGGGTCCGGGCTGTAGCACTGGGCTAGCAGGACTCCGGTAAACTGGGCTGTAGCGGGCTAACAGGACTCCGGTACTCAAAGCGTGACATTTCCCCGAAGGGACAGACACAGGAACGAAGAAGGACACATGCCGGCCAGCCTAAGTGTTCCAGAGCAGTAGCAAGCTACCATGGCTCAGCGGTAACACTAGGAGACATTTCCCGGTAAGAGAGGCTACTAAAGATAAACAACTAGATAGTCAGATCCCACACATACCAAGCATTTCAATCATACACACAATATGCTCGATATGTGCAAATACAATGAAGCATCACAACATGACTCTATGACACAAGTACTTTATTTAAGGCTCAGTGAGCCATACATATCATACACAAAGGTACGGGTCTCACGACCCCACATACAAGTCATACAGTCATACAAACCAGCAGCGGAAATAACTTGTCTGGGTACAGACAACTAGTAAAATAAAAGAGGCTTGGAAAGCCTAGCTATACTACGTGGTCCTTCACAAGCTCAGGGTCACCACCTGGGTCTTTAGCCTACTCGTTGATGTCAACGTCTACATAGAACCCATCAGAAGGGGTTGCAGCGTCTTCTGTAAAAAATGTAGATTATAGCAACATGAGTACAAAGGTACTCAGCAAGACTTACATCAGATCCTACATACATGCATAGTATCAAGAAGGGTTGGTGGAGTTATTGCAGCAAGCCAGCTCTGACTCTTGGCTAGGCTATCCTACGATACTCCAACTTGAAATGGTTTTGCGCACACGAGTCCACTACTCACCACTTCAATACACTACCGAGGATCCACCTCCGTCTTCCTACGGAAGAGCCATCCTCGGCACTCACACTTATCTTGAGGCTTTTAACAGTTTCCATTTACTTGTCTATGAACTGTATAGGCAACCAAGTAGTCCTTTACCGCGGACGCGGCTATTCGAATAGATTATGATAATCCTGCAGGGGTGTACTTCTTCATACATGTTTCCACCTCTTAGCGTCTGCACACGACATGTGCTCGGCAGACTTCAAGCGAAAGCCGACGTGGGTGTAGACCACGACCTACCTAAACACTTAAGCCTCTAGTCCAGGTTTATCGCCTATTCAGGTTCCATCCGCAGGGAGTCCGGCCGAGGTTTCCCATACGGCCCCGAACGATGTGAACAGGGTTCCCGAGATACCTAACGGGTATCCGGTACACCCGGCCACGTACCTACCGCATCACAGCCCACCCCTACGGTCAGCGCTGTCCACGGCCTCCAGTAGGCTACAAACACCAGAAACTACTTGCAACTCCTGGACAGAGAGCTAGGGTGAATAAGAAGTCGAGCGGGGTCATATTTCAGGGCCCAATGCATGGTAGTAGCTGATTCTTAAATCACACATACAGATCTCAGTGCTTAAGGTCGGCTTCAATGAAACAACCCACCATGTACTCCTACATGGCCTCTCATCGATACCTTTACCAAATCGTGTTCACCACACCACTCTCATTACCGACATAATCATTTCACTCTAGCCCATCACCCAGATGAACCAGACCTGACACGACTCTAAGCATAGCAGGCATAGCAAGGTAGGAACAACACATACATATGGCTCAATCAACTCCTACACATGCTAGTGAGTTTCATCTAGTTACTGTGGCAATGACAGGTCATGCAGAGGAAATGGGTTCAACTACCGTAACACACAACAGTTTGAAACGCGTTGTCTTAATGCAGTAAAAGAGAGCAGGAGCGAGAACATGGGATTGTATCGATATGATCAAATGATTGGTTGCTTGCCTGATGGTTCGATGCACTGATACGGTTCTTCGTTAGGGTAATCACGGTACACCTCGGGGACAGAACCTGCCGCAGAGAGCACCGATACACAAACATTACCAAACAGTATGCAACAACATGATGCATGCATGAGACATGGCAAAATGAGTGTATTGGGCTAATGCAACTAAGGCCAGAAGGGTTTGAACAAATTTGAATCAAAGATTCAAATTCCAAATTCAAATATGGCCTTTTTAAGTGCCTTTTCTTGTTCTGCTTAAAACATCAATTTAACTTGTTTGATCATGCATGAAAATAGTACAGATGGGTAGATTGGATTTTTCTGATCATTTTTCATATATAATTTGTCCAATTTGGAGTTACAGAATAAAAGTTATGAATTTTTGAAGTTTAAATAATATTCTGGAATTTCCTGATTTAAATTAAATCCAGAAAATCAATTACTGCGTCAGCCTGACGTCAGTGTGACGTCAGCAGGTCAACGGAACTGGTCCAGGTCAAACCTGACAGTGGGTCCCGCATGTCAGGGTGATTATTTAACTAAAACTTAATTAAAACTAATCCTGTTTAATTAACAGGGCTGGGCCCCACCTGTCATTGACTCAAGGGAGTCAACCAGGGCCCACCCGTGGTCAAACCCGAGTCGGCTGCACCGGCGTTTAGCCGCCGGCGAGCCCGACGCGGCGGCGGAAGTGGTTTTGGTCATTTCGGCCACCAAACGGACCGCGGAGACCACCGGAGTGGAGCTGAGGCCAACCCGCAGCTCTTGGCGGAGCCCGTTGGGGTCGGGGTGGCCGGAGTCGACGGCGGCGAGCTCGGCTGCGGTCGCCGGGGTTCGGTCGTGCACGGGAACGGTGCTGGAGCTCGAAGTCGAGCAAAGCGAGGCGCTAGGGATGCTCTACGGGGTCTTGCGAACTCGTTGGACTCGCCGGGGTGACCAAATGGTCACCGGAGCTGCGTCGACGGCGAGCTCGGCGACGGCGGAGGTTCGGCCGTGGTGGGGAGGTGGCTACGGTGAGGGAACGAGGGGAAGGAGAGGGGGAAACGGTGGCGTAGCTCACCGCGGTTGCAGTGGGCGTCGAAGCGGGCTCGGGGACGCGCTGGAGACGGCGAATTCGACGGCGACGGTGGTCGGAGCCCGAAGAGGGGAACGGCGACGTGGCGGCGATGCAGGGCTTCCGGGGAGCTGTGGAGCGGTGGGGAGGAAGAGGGAGTCGTGGCGGAGCTCCTGAGCTGGTCGGGGGAGCGAGGGGTGGTCGGAGACAGCGGCTAAGGCGAACGGCGGCGACGGTGGTGTTTGGCCGGGCGAGAGAGAGAGCGAGGGAGAGGAGGGGAGAGCCGGGGGAGAGTGAGAGAGAGCAGGGGGGAGGGCGTGGCGTCGTCCAGGGACACCGAGGCGAGGAGGGGAGGGCAGGCAGGCAGGGAGAGAGGTGGCGTGGCGCGGTGGCCGTGCGCGCGCGCCGGCCACACTCCCCTCCCTCTGTCGGGGCGAAGACGACAGAGGAGGGAGGTGGGCTGGGCCGGCTGCTGGCTGGGCCAGCCAGCTGGCTGGGCCGCACAGTGGAGGAGCCCAGGTAAGCTCCTCCTGTTATATATTTTCTTTTTTTTTAATTTCTGACATTTGTTTGATTTAAATAATATATTAAATCATTTATTTAACTTATGCCAATTTTTGCAGGAGCTATTTATATTATTCCAGAGCTCTTTTATAATTGGCATAATATTTGGGCATATATTAATATATATAATTAATATATTTCCAATGCAAATATTTATGCATTTATTCCAAATGCCCAAAATAAATGTCCATGAGCCACTAAAAATATTGGTTTGATTTTATCTCTGTCCAATATTTTCAGAGAGCAACATGAGCATTTTCTTGGACCCTTTTGGAGAAATTTTTATTTGGGTCATTTTCATAATGATTCTGAGGGTTTCACAGATCCCCATTTCAAGTTTCTGATGAAGAGTAAACATGATGCAACACTCTAATGCATGACTAGCTAGGGTGTGACACATCTTTTGGTCTCTTTTTGTTTTGTTATGTTGTTCTACTCATTTTATTGCCATGTTGCATTTTGTCATTCATGTTGTTGCCATGAGCATCATGGGCATGACCCTTGTACCCCTTTCAAACCACTGCACCGTCACTTCTCCTTCCTTCCCTTTTCGTTCCATTCTTTGCGGGTGCCATTTTGCCTCCACCATAAATGTTCATCTTTTCCCCAATATTCTAACACTATGTACCTAGCCTCTCTGCCAAATTACAACTCATTTGAAGTTGTTTTGGTTAGGTTCAAAAATGCTCCAAGTTTGAATTTTATTCAAACTTGTTTTATTTTTCTACCTCTAAAAATGCCCAAACCAATTTATTCAAATAGTCTATAATTCCAGAACCCCAGACATATTTTTACATCTCCCCAACACCTCTTCCAGCTCTGTGTGCTTTTCTTGTTATTTTCTGGTTGAAGAAAAGAATAGAAAGCAGCAGTGGGCAGCCCAGCAGCATCACAGCCCGGCTGGTCCTCCTCACTCCAGGCCGGCCCAGCTACCCCAGCGAGCCAGCAGTGCTCACTCGCTCACCCTTCTTTCCATGCTGGAGCCTGCGCCGGCCCCACCTGCAGTGACCCGATCCCCTATTTCTCTTCCTTCTCCCTCGCTCGTTCCTCTCACAGTAAAAGTAGAGGACAGGGGCACACATGGCCACCGTGGACACCATGTCCCTCGCTTCCCCCTATAAAGGGCCAACCCAGGGCAAGCCTAGGGTTCCTCCTCCTCCGTTCTTTCCCCTCCGCGCCGCCGCCACGGGTAAGAGGCACCCACGCCCTGCTTCCCCGCTCCGTTTCCTCCCTGCAGCCACCATGACTGGCCCGAGCAAGAGCTCCTCGCCGGCGTAGGTGCGTCGCCGGCTTCCCCTCCGTCGACGCCGAGCACCGCATCGCCTCCCCGAGTCCATTCTGACACTGATCCAAGCCCAAGGACGCCTTCCCCGGTGTCCTCTTCATCCTCTACGTCGTCTCCTTCTCGGACAGCAAGTCCACCGGAAATCTTCGCCTCCCCGCTGTCGATCTGATGTGCCACCGGCCACACATCCTTGTCAGAGGTATACTAGGTATACCCATCCTCCCCCCTGCTCTTTTCGTTTCGTCGATCGGTCTCCGTAGGAGCGGCCAAGATCTCGCCGTCGTCATGTTCCCGGCGCGCCGAGGCGAGTTCTGAAGTATTCTTTAGTACGGTAGATCAGAGACAGCCCATGTGCACCTCCTGCTCTGGATCCTCCTAGCCGAGCTCCTCCATGCCTTGCTGCACCCATGCGCGCACTCTCTCACAGCCTGCCCGCGCCGCACCCTGCTGCTTCCCCCTGCCCGTCGTGCTCGTCGTAGCCCAAGTCGAGCAGATGCTCGAGCTCGAGTACCCCGCGCCAACTCCCGCAGTTGCTCCACAAGCACGCACGTTCCCACACATGCGCCGCTGCACCCGCACTCCCTGGCCTATCCCGCACCCCCGCCGGTACCCCTTGGCTCCGGTGGTTGTCGTTGTTGCTCGCAGGCACCGTCGGCGACTTCTCTACTGCAGATGAGAAGGGACCCGTACCAGCTTCAGGTTGCCTCAACTAAAGCAGAACCCCTACCAAACCAACATCGTGTTCTAGCTCAACTGGTCGTCGCTCACGCCCTCCACCAGGGAGACCTGGGTCCGAGTCCCAGGCTGTGCATATTTTTGCTGGACATTTTCTTTTCCCTGTGACACTGACGCCTTGGCCCCTCGTGTCATACACACAACCAGCCACATGGCCCACGGCCCTACCAGTCAGCCTAACATCTAGGTACAGCTTGGGTGCACCTAGCTTTCCCCGCATGTTTTCTGTTTTATTCCATTTCGGAATATGCCAGTTTTGGCATATGCTGAGGTTTCCATTTAGGGCAGGTTTTATCTTAGTGCATTTGTGATGATTTTTCTACAGCAACCCTAACATATTATATATGTTTTTGGGGTAGAAAAATCCCACCAATCCAGTAGTGGCATTAGTTTCTGCATTTTAGCAAGTTCATGGACATGTCATCTCAATCTATGTTGTTGTTTTGTCCTTTATGTGTTTGTTCATGCAAATATGCTAGGTGGTTGTTTTGCACATGAGTAGCTTCATTTTCATGCCTACTTCATGCTAGCACTTGTTCCATGCCATGACATGCCTGGTAGTGAGTTAATCAAGCCTGTAGAGATGCCATGATGAATCTGTTTCTACCATGTCTAGTAATTTTACTAAGTCTGTAGAACCTGTTATCTTTTGCATAATTGCCATGATAGTTTAGTCATGCTCTAGTGGTTTATAGATTGAGCTCAATGTTCATGTTTCGTAGAGCATCTCTTGTACATCACTGCTATGCATTCGGTTCATATGTTTGGGTGCGATAGCTTATTTATACTTTGCATCCAAGTGGTCATGTTGCTGTTTTAAGCAGTTTGCATCATATCTTGTCGTGCTTGTCATTTGCAAACCGTGCACCCGAATCCGGTGATCTTTATATCGATTTCAACCGAAATCATCTCATCTTTCTAGCGGCATACTTGGTTTGCCAAGTTGATGCCTTGTTCATCATCTTTCCTTCCGAAGCACGCATACGCATTGCACATCACATCTCGCATATCATGACATGTATTGCATCATGTTGCTTGTGCATTGCACCGTGATTTATTGTGGTTCCTTTGCTTGTGTTCTTGCTTTGGGTAGAGCCGGGAGACGAGTACGTGCACGAGGAACCTGTTGAGTACGCTAACGAGGATCAAGCCTTCGACTACTCTGAGAACCTTGCAGGCAAGATGACCATACCTTCGATATCACTTCTATCTTTGCTTGCTAGTACTCGCTCTTTCGCTATGTTAGCTCTACCTGCCATTGTTTATCATGCCTACCTATTGCCATGTCAAACCTCTAACCATCCTGTCCTAGCAAACCGTTGTTTGGCTATGTCACCGCTTTTGCTCAGCCCCTCTTATAGCATTGTTAGTTGCAGGTGAAGATGAAGTTTGTTCCTGGTCTGAACATGGATATTTTAGGATATCACAATATCTCCTGTTTAAATTAATGCACCTTATATACTTGGTAAAGGGTGGAAGGCTCGGCCTTATGCCTGGTGACTTGTTCCACTCTTGCCGCCCTAGTTTACGTCATACCGGTGTTGTGTTCCTTGATTTTGCGTTCCTTACACGGTTGGGTGATTTATGGGACCCCCTTAACAGTTCGCTTTGAATAAAACTCCTCCAGCAAGGCCCAACCTTGGTTTTACAATTTGCCACCTAAGCCTTTTTCCCTAGGGTTTTCGCGAGCCCGAGGGTCATCTTTATTTTAACCCCCCCGGGCCAGTGCTCCTTCGAGTGTTGGTCCGAAATGAGTAGACTTCGGGGCCACCTCGGGGAAACTTGAGGGCTGGTTTTACTCGTAGGATGTCTCATCCGGTGTGCCCTGAGAACGAGATATGTGCAGCTCCTATCGGGATTTGTCGGTGCATCACGCGGCTTTGCTGGTCTTGTTTTACCATTGTCGAAATGTTTTGCGAACCGGGATTCTGAGGCTGATCGGGTCTTCCCGGGAGAAGGTATATCCTTCGTTGACTCTGAGAGCTTGTGATGGGCTAAGTTGGGACACCCCTGCAGGGTATATACTCTTTCGAAAGCCGTGCCCGCGGTTATGAGGCAAATGGGAATTTGTTAATGTCCGGTTGTAGATAATTTGACACTTGACTTCATTAAAATGCATCAACCGCGTGTGTAGCCGTGATGGTCTCTTCTCGGCGGAGTCCGGGAAGTGAACACGGTTTGAGTAATGCTTGACGTAAGTAGTTTCAGGATCACTTCTTGATCACTTCTAGCTTCTCGGCCGACGCGTTGCTTCTCTTCTCGCTCTCACTTGCGTATGTTAGCCACCATATATGATTAGTGATTGCCGCAGCTCCACCATATTACACCTTTTCCTACCTATGAGCTTAAATAGTCTTGATCTCGCGGGTGTGAGATTGCTGAGTCCTCGTGACTCACAGATTCTACCAAAACAGATGCAGGTGCCGAGGATACTGGCGCAGATGGTGCAACTGAGCTGAAGTGGGAATTTGATGCGGCCCTTGGTCATTACTATGTATCGTTTCCAGATGATCAGTAGTGGAGCCCAGTCAGGGCGATCGGGGATCTAGCATTTGGGGTTGTCTTCTTTTCATTTGAACTTGACCGTAGCCGGTCTATGAGTGTATTTTGAATGATGTATGATCTTAATTTATGTATTGTGTGAAGTGGCGATTGTAAGCCAACTCTCTTTATCCCATTCTTGTTCATTACATGGGATTGTGTGAAGATGACCCTTCTTGCGACAAAACCACTATGCGGTTATGCCTCTAAGTCGTGCTTCGACACGTGGGAGATATAGCCGCATCGTGGGTGTTACACCCAGGGGCCATAGGTTTCAGTAGTGGCTTCTCTCAGGATAGCAAATATTACGGTGGGTGATCAAATTACTGATGAGCAATTGATAGAAAAGCGCAAAGTTATGACGATATCTAAGGCAGTGATCATGAATATAGGCATCACGTCCGTGTCAAGTAGACCGAAATGATTCTGCATCTACTAATATTACTCCACACATCGACTGACTCCTTCCTGCATCTAGAGTATTAATTTCATAAAGAACAGAGTAACACATTAAGTAAGATGACATGATGTAGCGGAATTAACTCAAGTAATATGATGATAACCTCATCTTTTTATCCTCGATGGAAACAATACAATACGTGCCTTGCTGCCCCTACTACCACTGGGAAAGGACACATCAAGATTGAACCCAAAGCTAAGCACTTCTCCTGTTGCAAGAAAGATCAATCTAGTGGGCCAAACTAAACCGATAATTCGAAGAGACAAGCAAAGTTATCAAATCATGCATATAATAATTCAGAGAAGAGCCAAATAATATCCATAGATAATCCGATCATAAATCCACAATTCATTGGATCTCGGCAAACACACCAGAAAAGAATATTACATCGAATAGATCTCCAAGAACATCGAGGAGAACATGGTATTGAGAATCAAAGAGAGGGAAGAAGCCATCTAGCTACTTGATATGGACCCACAGGTCTGTGGTAAACTACTCACGCTTCATCGGAGAGGTAGTGGTGTTGATGTAGCACTACTAGGAAAAGGCTTACTAATGGCGCACCGGTTTTGCCTACTAATGGCGCACTACCAGTGCGCCATTAGTAGCACGCCATTATAATTTTTTACTAATGGCGCACCTGGCAGTGCGCCATTAGTATGTAACTCCATGCGCCATTAGTATGCCTCCCAGGGGGCCATATGTAACCATGTGCTTTGTCACACTAATGGCGCACTCTTCCTTGATGCGCCATTAGTATCCTTTGGCATACTAATGGCGCACTCTGCCTTCATGCGCCATTAGTATGAATATTTGTTTTTTTTGCTTTTCTAATTTTTGCATAGGTTACAAAATATATTATTGGACAGAATATAGACAGCAGCACACAGCAACATCAGATTCATCGAATACAATCGAAGGTTAGTCTCCGAATACAATTCATCATATTAGTCTCCGAATCAAAAGACCGAACAAAAATAAAACATTACAAGTCTCAAGACCGCGAGTATCGAGTTTGTGTTCACATTACAAGTCGATATCGATCATCTAAACTACCATCACATAAAAGAGAGTTGTGGTCATCACGATGAGCATCATCGTGATCAAACTGGTCTTCATCCGGTTCCTCCAACGCTCCCACCTCTCTCCCACTAGATAGTGGGCATATCTAGATTCGGCCTCCGCCCTAGTGGTGTACCCTTTGTAACTGTTACCGCTGAAACGGTGAACCTGTCTCCGACACTCCTCCCAGTCGTCGTAGACTCTGGGAACCTTACCCTTGTACACGACATACGACGGCATCTCTATGCACAAGCCAAACAACAGACAATACATAAGCAATATGTAAGTATGCAACAAAAGGATCGGAAGAGAAAAGCAAGACATTAATAGCACGATTCATGGTCCTACTAATAAATAGCATCGATTACATCTAAGTTGAACGACTGCCCAAACCAAAGAGACATATGAATTCATTAAAGTTTAATTACAACATGAGCCAATCAATGTTTCAGAACTACACATCACTACTTTCGACTCGACTCATCGAACAGGAGCGTGGATGAAGCCGCCATCTGTCGTGATAGTCATGAAATCGCGGTCGTTGTCACCCTGCATTTGTAGCGTTCCATCTATCTCATTGTTGGATGGTTGATATCTGAGGTAGAACTACCCCGACGTATGAAGGACGTCTTGATGGATGATGTCCGCAAAGTCTGACTGGATGCGAAAGAATTCTTGTCTGAGGTCCGCGTCCTGGATTGCCGACAAGTTCGCGGCCCAATCTTTTAGATTATCTGGTAGCAGAAGTTGATGATGGTCCCTTACAATCGCCCGCATGTGATGGAGGGCGTAGTAGGCATCCTTCTGACCGCCAGGCGGCTGCTTGACGCAGCAGAACTTCGTATTGTGTGAGAACATGTGCTTGCCGTACTTACGAACAGTCCTGGTGAAGGTGCCTCCAGATTTGGCGTAGCCGGGGAGAACATCATCAAGAACTTTCTTGACATTTGTGTAGTCTAACTTGGAGTTATGGTTTGGGTCGAGATACGTGGCCATGGAATATTTCGGGCTTAAGAGGATGAGTGTGCAATGTGTGCCACTGCACAGAACACGGAATGATAAAAAAAAAGAACGATCGAAATCTAAGAAATCATATGTTACGGGGCGGTTAAGGGATGACTTACTCGGGAAAGTAAGCCACAAGGAAGTTATCCTTATCTGGGTTTGCCAGAATGACGCCTTCGAGGTGTGAACTCGCAACTTGGCGGTCCCCAGTGCTGCTCAAGTGCTTGGCACGCATGTAGAAGGGGTCGACTATCACGATGTCCGGGGTCTTGTCTCTAATGATCCGCATCTCCATACTCAGCGAAAACAGCCGAACGAAGGTGTAGTGCAGTGGATGAAGGTTAAACATAGCAAAGATGTCATCAAACCGCAGGACGATCGTACCCCCGATGTCGCCATCCACAAAGCCCTTGCCCTCTGGCACCTTCGCCACGAAAACCGGGTATGCCACATCCTTCTCTCTGAGACGCCGCTTCTCCAAAGAAAGAACACTGTCGTGCAGACTCCGCATAGCACCGGTTGCAGCATTCAGCATATTTGGCGGTAGCATCGCCCTACCCGCCACATGCACCCTCCTCGAGATATCCTTAGGTGAAGGTGGCCCGTCCTGAGCACGGATCGAACTCGGTGCCGGCTGGCTCGCACCGGCACCCTTGTTAGTCTTTCGTTTCCGTCCCTTCTTCTTGATCTCCTGTAATGGGGCCGAGTTTTGCTCACAGACCGCCTTCTTGAGCGTGTTGGGGCTGATAATATTTCGCACCTCAGCTATCTGAGGCTCGGTGAAGGCGGGAGCTGGAGGCGTCTCCTGAGAACTGAATGCCAGATGATGCCTATTGCAATTGGATCTCTCCACCGTACCAGCTAGATTGCGCTCGTCTTGGTTGGGTTCTTGAGAAAGAGGCCCGCAGAACTCGTCAGCGTACCCATGTTTGGAAAAGTACTTATCGACCTTGGTAAATGTACCGTCGTTGATGTCGTCGTTGTCCGGATCCTGTGCCATAGGGATGTCCGACATAGGGATGTCCGGCAGGTCCGGTAGCGTTGCGGCGTTCTTGCCATGGCTTGGCGCCGGCACGACTGGTGGTCTTGTCTGTGGGGTGGTCTCCCCCGCCCCCAAACGAATCTGGCTCTTCGGCCAAAGCAGCGGCCAGTTTACGCAGGCGCTGAGGGTCATCTCATCTTCTTCGTCGGCCCCAGCGGGTCGAACCGGAGGTAACAGCTCGTTGCAGCCTGGCAGCACCCGAACCACTTCAACCCTATACGCTGTGGGTGGCATCGGATTACCATGGAACATGCGGTTGCCCGGTTGAACGATTCTGCCCTTGGCGACATCGACCAACTCGGCGCCCACGAAGTGCAGAAGAGTTCAAGGAACGTCGGCGGTGCCCTGCGAAAACATGTACAGGGCGTCAGGGATGCCCAGTCAAAGGCAAGGAGATGAACTCATCGACCGAGAGGCTTAGTTACCGTGATGCCGTCGAGCTCGGCTAATTTCGAGGCACCGCCAACGGCGGGCGTGCAACTGACGGAGGGGGCGCTTGCTGGCGAGGTGTCGGCCGGCGTACACCCGGGTGCATTAAGCTCCAATGCCCGTGCCAGCGCCGGAGACACGAATACCGTCATCGTCGCGAAGCCACCTTCGATGTCCCATGAACACGGTTTCCGAAGACCCGGGATCTCTATCTAGCTGGCGATACGTTGTGTCATCCATGCACCTTATGCATCCAGAAAATCTGTGGACTACCTGCCCCGCGAGATATCCGTAACCAAGATAGTCGTGCACCGTCATGAGCAGTGCGGCTCTCATAGGGAAATATTCTTTCTCTGCAGCATCCCACGTATTGGCTGGCGTTTTCCACAGCGTGTCTAGCTCCTCCTTAAGCAGCCCCAGATACAGATTGATGTCATTCCCTGGTTGTTTCGGCCCTTCAATTAGCATACTCATGTGAATGTACTTCCTCTTCATGCACAACCAGGAGGGAAGGTTGTACATCCATACAAACACAGGCCAGGTGCTATGTGTGCTTCTTCGGCTACCAAACGGATTGACTCCATCGGTGTTCGCGACCAGCACGATGTTCCTTGGATCCTTCCCAAATTCTGGGTATTCAAAGTTCAACGCTTGCCACTGGCTCGCATCCTTAGGGTGACTCAGCATCTTGTCTTTTTTATTTATCTCCGGATCATTTCCGTCATCCTCCCACTTCTTCTCCTCCCTATCCGCGTGCCAACGCAGGAGCTTTGCTACCTTAGGGTCCGCAAAATACCGCTGCAGACGAGGAGTGATCGGAAAGTACCACACCGATTTTCGAGGAGCTTTCTTCCTCTTCTTGTATCGAGTGACGCTGCACACCGGACATATGGTAGACTCCGCGTGCTCGTCCCGATAAATGATGCAATTGTTCATGCACACATGGTATTTCACGTGCGGTAAATCCAAAGGACACATGATTTTCTTCGCCTCCTCGAAACTAGTCGGGCACTTGTTCCCCTTGGGAAGACGTTCGTGCCAGAATGACATGTTCTCGTCGAAGCATGCGTCGGTCATTTTGTGTTTTACCTTCATCTCCAGAGCCATGAGCGTTACTTTCAGGCGGGTATCCTCGGGCCTGCATCCTTAATACAATGGAGTAACTGCGTCTATCTCCAGTTGATCCAGCTTGGCTTTCTCTCGGGCGGCAGCTCTTGCGTTATCCGTATGCTTGCGAAGCAGCTCTTGAATATGAGGGTCCTGCACCCAGCCTCCATCGTCGTCTGCTCCGGCATCTTCATCCTCATGATCATGCCCTTCGTCTTGATCTTCCTAATCATCATGTACAACATCTTCTACATGATGATTGTGTACATCATCACCATCGTGATCATGTCCTGGAGATTCTTTGTCTTCTCGCCCGCCCTCGCCGCGGTGGTTGTCTTGTTGCCCTTCCTCATTTCTTGCCCGGCCCCCATGGACGACTTCATAGTCATCTTCATCACCTTGCCATCGATAGCCATCCATGAAACCACGCAAGAGCAGGTGGTCCCGCACCTGCCCGGAATCCGGGTCCGCAATAAGGCTCTTCAGCTTGCATCTTCGACACGGACATCTTATCTCCGTCTCATTCTTTTGAAGCATCTCGGCCTTCATGGAGCTCAAAAACCTATTCACGATGCCTTCGGTCATTGTGCGGACCATGGTCGCCTGCGGGGTAGAGCAAAACGATATTTTAGAACCAAGAAAAAATTTGGCATGACCTTCCCTAAAAATAGGACCAAAAAGAATGCATAGTGCCAAAATTCTCGCCAAAACGGAAATGAATCAACATTCCGGCAAAATATTGGCAACTATCGCATTTCAAATACCGGTACCTGCAAACACAAACATATATGCAACACCACAAACACAAGCAACACCACAAACATACATAGATCTAGCTAGGCCACAAAAAGTGCATGTGCACGTTGTTGGAGCGAGCTAGGGAGAAAAAAAGTAGGTCTACATCATGAAGATAGCTTTCCCCTTACTTACCTATCAAAAAAAGGTGATTTCACCACTTAATTTTGATGAATCTATGGTGGAAATGAGGTGAGGAGGAGGAGGCAGCCGAGAGAAGCTTGGAGGAGAAGGTGGAGAGAATGAAGTGGGGAAAGTGAGTGGGTAGGTGGGCTGTCCAAAATATCTTGTTCGTCCCAGGTTACTAATGGCGCACCACCACAAAATGCACAATTAGTAACCCTGGTTACTAATGGCGCACCGGCAGGTGGTGCGCCATTAGTACTTTTTGCAGAAAAGTAAAAAAACATATGTATACTAATGGCGCACTGTGGAAAAGTGTGCCATTACTAGTTTAAACTAGTAATGGCGCACTTTGGCATAGTGCGCCATTAGTAGGTTTGCAAAAAAGTAAAAAAAAATACTAATGGCGCACTATCTTGGTCGTGCGCCATTACTAGTTCTAACTAGTAATGGCGCACTTTGCCATCCATGCGCCATTAGTTTGTATGGAAAAATAGGGAAAAATCAATAGTAGTGGCGCACCGTGAGCATGGTGCGCCATTAGTGTCTTCCACACTAATGGCGCACGAGCAAGCGGTGTGCCATTAGTATATAGTAGTGGCGCACTACTTACCTGGTGGGCCATTAGAATCAGTCCTATCTATAGCCCTTTTCCTAGTAGTGTAGAAGCCCTCCGTAATCAAATCCCCCTCCGGAAGGATGCGGGGAAAGGCCCCTAGATGGGATCTCACAGGTACATAAGGTTGCGGCGGTGGAAATGTGGTTCTGTGGCTCTCCTGGATGTTTTTAGGGTATAAGAGTATATATAGGCGAAGGAGGTAGGTCATGAGACCCATGAGGGGCCCATGAGGTAGGGGGGCGCCCTACCCCCCTGGGCACACCCTCCTGCCTCGTGGCCACCTTGTTGCGTCTCCGACTTAATCTCCAAGTCTTCTGGTTTCCTTCTGGTCCAAGAAAGATCATCGTGAAAGTTTCATTCCGTTTGGACTCCGTTTGGTATTCCATTTCTGTGAAACTCTAAAATAGGCAAAAAAACATAAACTGGCACTGGGCTCTCGGTTAATAGGTTAGTCCCAAAAATAACATAAAATAGCATATTAATGCATATAAAACATCCAAACAGATAATATAATAGCATGGAACAATAAAAAATTATAGATATGTTGGAGACGTATCAAGCACTGACTACCTAGTTGGTTGCCGAGATATACAGCAAGATAGGCTCGCCAATGCCTGGGGCAGCAAGAATTGGGTTGCTTGCGAGTAGGGCCTTGATTTCTTCCAATCCTGCCGTGGCAGCATCCGTCCATTCAAAGCTATCAATGTGTCTTAGTAGCTTGTAGAGTGGTAATGCTTTTTCTCCTAATCTGGAGATGAAGCGGCTCAAGGCCGTGATGCACCCTGCTACTTTTTGGACATGCTTTAACTCGGTTGGTATAGCCAATTGTGACAAGGCTCTTATCTTAGCTAGATTTGCTTCAATTCCTCTATGGGAAACAATGAACCCTAGCAATTTTCCGGCTGGAACACCGAAGACACATTTCTCCTGATTGAGTCGTATGCCATACGTCCGGAGATTTTTGAAAGTGAGGCGAAGATCATCGACTAGTGTTTCGACGTGTTTTGCCTTGATGACCACGTCGTCCGCATATGCTTCGGTTGTTTTGCCGATTTGTTTTTCCAAGCATGTTTGAATCATACATTGGTAAGTGGCCCCGGTGTTTTTTAGTCCGAAGGGCGTAGTGTTGAAGCAGAAAGGGCCGTACGGGGTGATGAACATTGTCGCAGCCTGATCCGATTCCTTCATTTTAATCTGATGGTATCCGGAATAGGCATCTAGAAAACACAATGAATCGTGTCCTGCAGTTGCGTCAATGATCTGGTCAATGCGGGGCAGTGGGAAAGGGTCTTTAGGGCAAGCCTTGTTGAGGTCTTTCAAATCGACGCAAAGGCGCTAGGATTTGTACTTCTTTGGTACCTTGACCAAGTTGGTTAACCAATCTGGATGTTTCATTTCTCTCATTAACCCGGCTTCTAGTAGTTTGGCTAGCTCTTCTCCCATAGCTTGACGCTTGGGTTTGAAAAATCACCGCAATGTCTACTTCACGGGTTTGAACCCCTTAATTATGTTTAGGTTGTGTTCAGCCAGCCTACGTGGGATGCCCGAGATATTTGAAGGGTGACAAGCAAAAATATCCCAATTTTCACGCAAGAATGTGCGTAAGGCGGCATCAATAGCCGGATCCAGCTGTGCTCCCATAGACGTTGTCTTGTTGGGGTCCGTCAGGTGCACTTGAAATTTGACTATTTCCTCTGCTAGCTTGAAAGAGGTGGATTTAGGTCTCTTGTCGAGAATCACATGGTCCTTGTCCATCGTGGACCGTAGGGTGGTTAGTTCTTCAGCCGCTAGGGCTTCGCATAACGCTTTGAAGGCCAAGGATGCAGGTTTGTTTTCGGCGCGGAGTGCTTTGTCCGAGTCGCTCAAGATTGTGATGATTTCGTTGGGTCCTGGCATTTTAAGCTTCATATACCCGTAATGGGGTATAGCCTGGAAGCGTGAGAAGGTGTCCCGTCCAAGGATAGCATGATATGCACTGTTGAAGGGACCACATGACAGAGAAACTCTTCGGACCTGTAGTTTTCAAGCATGCCGAACACCACATCCAATGTAATTCTCCCAGAGCATCGTGCTTCTCGACTGGGGATGATACCGCGAAAGGTGGTATTGCTTTGCTCGATGCGTGTTCTATCAATCTGCATTTTGTTGAGCGTATCTTCATAGATGAGGTTAAGCCCACTGCCGCCATCCATGAGCACTTTAGTAAGCCGAAACCATCCACAATGGTGTTTAGGACTAGGCCGACTGGTGCTTGGACTGTCCGAGCCTTTGTTTCATCTTCGGTGGTGAAGGTTATTGCCGCGTTGTTCCGTGGGCCCAGTGCGGCAACTTGGTGGACTTCAGCAAGGTCACGGAGTGCCCTTTTTGCCGATTATTTGAGGAAAATGTCTCGAAGACCATGAGGACGTTGAAATCGATCCTATCTAGGGAGCATTTCCCTGGAGTAATGGTGGCGAGGATGGCCTCTCCACTCTTTGCTACCTATCGTAGTACCCAACATGCTCGAAGGCTATGGGTTGGGTCTGTGCTCGGGGTCGCATGTATCGAATAGGGATTGTCAAGGTATTCGTGAACAACGGATCTATATCTCGTAAAGGGTTTATTTTCTCAACCGACAGACTGACGATTGGATGCCCCACTAGGGTGCGTCCGTTTAGTTCGGGCCGCATACTACATAAAAGAAGCGGGCTCCAGTTGAGTTTTCTGGGCCTTCCATGTGCTTTCCATCAAGCAGTACTTTTGCACTACCTGTGACAATTCCGTGAAGCTCTTTATGCGACGACGGCTGAGGGCGTTCAATATTCCCTCATCAGTACAATTGCGTTGGAAGACCGAAACTGCATCGTGGTCACAGCAATCTTTGATCTTGCTTTTAACAAGTAGGAACCTGGCCCAAAAGTGGTGGACCATTTCCTGAGGTTGCTATCATACGTACATCAGGTCGTATATGTCTGGAGGCCCTAAGTTGCTTGCAGAGTATTGACTGTGGTGGGTGGGTGGGTTAAAATTTGAATCCTGGCCCACATCAGTGCTTGGAGCTTGAAAGATCTCCGAAGTGATCGGTTTGGATCCAGGGAGATCGAGGTGCCCCCCCGATCTGGTATCCGAGCCAGAGTTTGGGGGACTTGGAGTCCCGCCTGATGGTAGATTATCCAGCTCGAGAGGTTCAGAGATCCAAACATATATGGTTCTCAACAAAGGAGGAGAAGTGTCCTCGGCTCGTTCCTCAACGACCGCCACCAGGTGGGTGATCAACGGGCGATGAATCTCCCTCTGGTCGGGCTTAAGCCCCATCCGACCATAATATGTTGAAACCCTCAGTGCGGCGATGCGGTCCAGCAGTTCGTTTAAGGACGAGACGTATGTTGGATCCATCTTTTCGGAGAACTCGGGACCGATGCGAAGACGGTGCTCGGCGGTCATAGGGGGTGTTGCAGGCTTCACGGCCATATGGGCTCCTACGATGAAACTGCCGAGCTGGAGGGTCTACCCAGAAGTCAGGCTCCTTCTAGAGGTAATGTTGTCTTTGATGACTAGGCGAGCCATAGATCGCTTTTTCGGGATTGCACAACAGAGCTCTCAATGAAAGCACCAATGTTGGTGTCAAAACTGCCAGATCTCGGGTAGGGGGGCCCAAGTTGTGCATCTAAGGATCGATGGTAACAATGGAAAAAGGGACACAATGTTTACCCAAGTTTGGGCCCTCTTAAAGGAGGTAAAACCATACGTCATGCTCGATTGTATTCTATGAGTATAGGGGTTACAAGAGTTGATCTACCTCGAGATCATAATGGCTAAACCCTAGCTTGTCTAGTCTACGAGTATTATCAGGATAGCCTCTACGGACTAACCCCTCCGGTTTATATACACACCAGAGGGGCCTAGGGTTTGTACAAAGTCGGTTTCACAAGCGAGAGAAACAATACATCCGGACTCTAATCTTGCCATCCACACATACGCGAGCCGTTCCCGAACACGGAGTGATGGTCCTTAGCTTTATCCTCACGGCCCATCCAGTCCGGCCCACATCCTAGAGCCGGACACTTGAGAACCCCCGAAACCAGAACTCCCTCAGCGGTGACTAAGGGAATTGAACTGTGCTCAGCACGGTAGGTAACGTTGTCTAGTTACTAAAGCATCCCTCCTTTGTTCATCAGTAGTCATTATGGACCAGGGACATGAGGGGAATATCCTAGTGCTGGAATTCTGGCCGCCAGATATTTTGACTCGAAACACGGAGGCTCGACTGGTTGGGGTTGGCTAATGTGCGTACCACACACGCCACCAGAAGGACACGAGCCCAGGTTTTTTCTAGGATCAACACAAGCCTGGGTCTGGCTGGTACGCCGTTGGGTGCTACCATTCGAGAATACAAAAGAAATCTTTTAAATTGCTGAACGAATCTATATGTATTACAATGCCTGTATTTTCCTTGCTACTAATCATTTCAAAAGGCATGGTATTGATTTATGATGAGTTCTTGAATTAGAGTGAGTTTGTGATATAGTGATCTCAACATGGATTTCACATTTCATGGTATCCCTAGTACGTTTTTCATTGCAAATTCAAATTTAAAAGACGAACGGTATGGTGGTGAGAAAACTTTGTGGGTATCAAGCATATGACCACACACACACGCACACACAAATACAACAATAATCCAGTAAGTTTAGTGCATCTATTTTTCCAAACCATGCATGAATGACACGAATTCAAAAGTACTCCCTCTGTTCCTAAATATTTGTCTTTTAGAGATTTCAACAAGTGACTACATATGGAGAAAAATGAGTGAATCTACACTCTAAAATATGTCTACATACATCCGTATGTGGCGGTCCATTTGAAATCTCTAAAAATACTAATATTTTGGAATGAAGGGAGTAAAATGTAAGACATGCATGGTCCTCAATTCAATATTTAAAATGAACATGTAACATCCGAAAATTCTAAATTTTGGAATGTTATATTAAATAGATAGTTGTGATTTCTTGTGTGATATGCTGTGTGAAATTGAGTGAAATTTGAAACTTTTGGAAGTTAAATGAGAGGGAATAAAAGGACTTTCCCAAACTTTCATATTGCTTTTATGGTCTCCATGAATTCAAATTCTTTTCAAATACAAAACCCTAGAGAGAAGATGACATGACTTCTTCCATTTAAATAAATGAAATGGGTTTTGAAATAATTTGAAATTCACTTGGAAATATTCCAAACTCCCAAACTTTATGCAACTCACTGATTTTCAGGAGAGAAGATAAAATGACTTCTTCAATATGAAATATGAGTTGGAAGTTTAAAAGAAACAAATTGAAAGTCTCTTTGAAATTATTTTGAATTTGGAGTAATTTGGGTTTTATTCAAATTATTTTTCTCCAAAAACAAAATATATGGAAATTAGGGTAAAATGATTCCCTACATCAGAAAATTGGAGATAAATAAATTTGAAATCATTTTGTTTTTTAATGATTTTATTGGGTTTTAAATAATTCAGTAGCACTCTTTGCTTTATATAAATTTTTGTGGATTTTATTTGACGTTAGAAAAATGTTCATCTTGTAGGAAATCTTTTTCTGGAAATTTTGATATATTATATGCCTATAGTGTATTTTTATTTTATATGTTTTTGTTATTTTTTTTGTTGTCTGAAAAAAATGTTTAAAAAAAATTATCTTCCGCCGACTGGACCGGCCCAGCTCCAACTGGGCCAGGCCAAGCCAAGCGTGCCGCACCGCCCTTCTCCGAGTTTGGGACGATGTCCCGAGCCAGCACGCCGCCGCCGCCGTCCTGCAACCGGACTCCACCGCCGCCTCTGCCTTCCCCCTCCTCCACGCCTCGACCTCCCCTCCACCTTTAAATACCGAGGCGCCGCCCCGGCCACTCTCTCTCCTCCTCCTCCGCCGCAACCGCCGCCCTCGCCGAAGCTCCCGCCTCCGATGAGATCTGCCGCCGCCGCCGCACTCCGTTCCACCTCCCTCGCCCAACACCGACGCTGCCGCCGCCTTCACCTCGCCGCGCCGCGCCTCCTCGGCTGCTCCGCCGGCGCCGCAGGCCACCGGAGCTGCCGCCCGCTCGAAACCGCCGCCGCCGTAACCGTTTTCGCTCGCCGCCGACGCCGCCCTTCATCGCAGTAAGCCGCCGCTGCCCTCGTCCGTCCGATCTCAGATCAACGGCTAGGATAGATCCTTTTTTTATGAAAGGTTATCTTTTGTTTAGTGAACGTTTATTAGTTTAGCCGCTTTAGCGAACGGTTTCACCATATAACTTTCTGAAACGAACGTTCGTTATTTAAACTTTTTCTTATTCTGTTAGTTTTAGTCAGGGACTTCTTTGTAGATGTTTTATTTACAGTTTAGCCCCTGGACTTCAAACGCTCACAACTTTTACACTGTTTATCCAAATCCAACAAAACCAATGCCCACTTCTTCTTTATGATCCTCGCTATGCAATAAAACATCTTAAACATATTTTTGGAAGTTTTAAAATTTGAACTTAAACAGTCTTGTATTTGAACTTCGTTTGATCATAACTTGAGTTTTATAATTCACTTAATTTTGGTACTGTTGGAAATTTTTTTGACCTAAAATTGAAGCTTTTGACCTAAAATTTCTGATAAGGCCAAAATTCACTTAATTTTGGTACTGTTGGAAATTTTTTTAAGCTGCAAGAGTTAATTGCTTGTTTTCAAAGTTTTTCGAGACCTTTTCTTCAATTCTTTTGCATGAGTGCTTATGTATGCAATTGCTTGCTCATGATAGATTGACCGGAGTGTGACGAGTAGAACTATCAGGAGTTATGAGAGCGAATCATCTACATCAACGGTACAAGGCAAGTTCACACTTTGATCATACTGTTCATTACCCAGTTTTTATGCATTAGTTTCAACCCTCAAACATTGCATGAGTAGGATTGATAACAAGTTGGTATTGGGAAGTAGTTGATGAGTTAGGAACCTATTGTCTTATATTAAAACCCTTGGGTGTTACTACGTTATGCTTATATTGCTATGCTATGGTCGTAGACGTGGAATGGTTGAGTGTATCCATGACAGATGTGAGAGTTGTTAATTAATGGTTAACTTAAGGTGTCTACTTAAATACACATCTGGGTGGATTGGTTGCAGGCACCTGGAGAATCCAGTGTTGTCCTAGGATATCCCGGAGTACCCGTGTGATCATCCTACGGTTTGCCACCCAGGCTCAAAGGGATCATAAGATTATTCATGCTAGAAACTACTGTGTGCAGCCACAAGCTATTATGGGCTCTAGCATAGTTGAGTAGGTTGCATGACCTCTCTCAGTGATGGGCTAGCAGATGTAGGGGAAAGTAGGTGTAACTGTCCATCCAGAGTAAAGAGTTAATGTTTCTGAAAGACTGTGTCTCGGTCATCTGTTTCTCAAACACCATGTAGTGTGAGAAATCTAACGGATGAGATCGAGTCTTGTGGGGAAAAGTGCGCAAACCTCTGCAGAGTGTACAAACTAATCATGGTTAGCCGTGTCCCCAGTTATGGACATCTTGAGTATCTGGTTCTTGGATTATCATGTTGATCTCATCACTCTAAATTAATTTGTTGGGTTATTATTATTGTTTATTTGGGATTGAGTTGGAGGAACCTTCTCAATGTTTAACAACCACCAGGATAGTTAAATAAAATATATTCCTTGTTGTAGGGAAAAATTGGCTTTATGCAAAAATTTAACCATAGAGCTTTCCACCAGCAAAATATGCATGTAGTGATAGCTATTATTCATCATTATCCTATGGTGTGAATTTGCCAATACATTCAATGTACTGACCTACATGGCTGCAACGTCCTATGTTGCAGGAGTCTTACGACGAGTAAGTGATATGTTAGGGTTACGATTTCTACACTCCACTTTGCAGTTGGTGTTGACGGGAATCCACAACCTTGTTATTTCTTCCGCTTTATGGATTGAGGTAATAGTACTTACGTTTCTTTATACATGTGATTTACCTTTGTTATAAATCCTCGAGTACTGTGTTTGTCAGCATATCGATCCAGGGATGACACTCAAGCATAGAGACTTGACCATCTGAGGTCGGGTCGCTACAGAACAGGAAAGTGAAACATGAATATTAAGTCTAGTACTACATACATGCAAATGTTGTGTTTAAGCGGATCTATGTAGATTGTCTGGGGTTAACCCCTCGACCTTAGATAAAATTGTGATGCTCTATTTAGGATTGTTTAGATTATATTTTTTGAGCATTATATTTGTCCCCACCCTCCCAAACACCGATTGGTTGTGCACCCCCCTCCCCTTGAGAATATCATGTGCCCCCACACCTTATATGCTATATGTTGATATGAGTTGCTTGGAGCTTGTAGATCTGAGATATAGCAGCTCACAGGATGTCTTAATATTTTTACAGGAAACCTTAGTGAGTTTGATAATTGCACACAATTTGCACAAAAAATAATCAGATGCCCTTGGATCCCATATCCAACAACCTCGAAGTCGTAGGATCTAAGATGAAGGAGGGTCTCATATTCTCCTGTATGTAAGAATATCATGTGCTACCATACCTTAGATGCTTTGGTGATACAAGCTCTTTGGAGCTGTTCGATCTGTGATCCAACAACTCCTTGGTGGTTCAAATGTTTTTTTGTAGAAAAGCCCCCAAAGAGCTCAGCCACTGCTTACAAGCACAAATACTGCTCAGATGCCATTGGATCTCATATCAAACGACCTCGAAGCTCATATCACCATAGCATCCGAGCTGCGAGAGCACCTGATGTTTTCTCGCACAGGAGAATACAAGGTGCTCCCGCACCATAGATTCTATGGTGATATGAGTTCCCGAAGATCTAATGGCTCATAGTAGGACGTTTGAATGTTTTTGCAATATACTCCTGAGAGAGTTTGGGAATTGCGTAGAAAATACAAGTACTACGCATGTGGCATCTCATGACAGATCATACGACCTAGATGCTCGTACTGCCATAGCGGCGAATTAAGCTATGGGGAGAACCTAATATGAGCTACTGAGAGCCGCTGGATCCAAGATGCAGTGGCATATACAAGGCCTGAATGTTTTATTTGCAAAAAAAACCTTGGAGAGTTTGGGAATTGCGCATAATTACAAAGACTACTCCCAAGCCATTGGATCTCAATTCCAACAACTTAAAAACTTGTATCACCATAGCATCTAAGCTGCAGGGTGGATGTGCTATTCTATGATGTTATCATTTTTGTTCCTAAACTTGCAAAAAATGTGTAACTTGTGTCGTTACTTGTCTAACCGGGCAAGGTGTTTGTGCAAAAAAAACATCCCACAAAACTGTCAAACAGAAATAAAAGAAAAGAAACCATAATCACAAACCCAAAAGAAGAAAAGAGAGGGAGTTATAGGATCAATCTCGGGGTTGCAAGACTGGGCCTTGGCCAGAATCAACACCATAGATGCGCTCACCTTTCCTTCTTTGGGAGAGAAGAACAATGGCAGAAGCAGGTCGGGGTTTTCTTGAAGAAATCAGGAACAAGATGAGGGAGAAGCGAGTTGGGTTTTTATTCAAGAGAGGAAGCTGAGGGAGAAAAGTGAAATGATGGTTGCTTCGTCCGTCCAACTTACTGCTAGAAAGGTGGGGGTTTTGTGATTTTATGGCTCATTGGGCGTTACTGCGGCGCTTCGATCATGGTAGTCCACCGTGCAGTTGGGCACTCTAGTACGGAGTAATTTAGTGCATGGCTAGTGGACCATGATGCCGGTTGTCCCACACGTCGGCGAATGTGAGTAGCAAGGTTCCCAATGACCGTCAAGGAGGATTCGCACGGTAGAGCGTGTCCATTGTTTCTGGAAAAAAATGATTACAGCAAGCGTTTCCACTCTTACATCGGAGGAGTGCGAAACACGACAACCACTTGAACTTACACAGTGCTCCTACTACTAGGCATGTGCAGTGGTTCATACGTCAGTACTACATAATCTTGTTGCTAGTGTAGTAAGATATTATGATAACAAATGATGTTGTGCGCATGTCAACTATATGAACAGTAATGTAACATACCCCTTTTTTGACTGTCCGATCAAGAATGAATGGTGAGATCAATGTTAACATAACTAGGTCTACAACGCACGGAGGGTACGGTGATACAGTACTCCACGGAACATGAACCATATGAAGCACGAATCAGTGTTAGGGAGGGTGTATGAAGGGTGCATGGGATGGGAGCAAAGGTTCCCTTCTCGACCGAAAATAGGAGTGACCATATTCATCAAGTATAACAGAAGCAACGATTGTAAATCCATGGTTTGTGTTCAGTATGACATCCTTGATGTCTTGAGTTATGTAAAGGGCAAGATTGTGTACTACAGATGTTGTTGCATAGTGAAAGTGCAACTAACCCCCGGGTGGTTTTGGTAATTTATAACAACATATAGCTAATTGAACTAATATCCACTCAAGCTGAATATTACAGGAAGTTCATTGAATGGCATGGCATGGACTAGATATGTGGATCCCTTCAAAATGCTAAGGACACATGTTGGCAAAAGCTCAAGACTCTTCATCTTTGTTTTAGTGATCCAAGATCACATTGAGTCCATAGGAAATCCAATACTATTAAAAGGGGATGAGGTGTAGCTTAATGGCTTGCTTGCTCAAATGCTTAGTGATATTACTCCAAAAACCCGAACCACTTTCTCCATCCAAATATGTCAAAGCCCTAAACAACAACTAGGACCCAATGATTCTTTCTATCTGACGCCATCGAGTTCATATGACGTACCCACAACCAGAAACCCTAATAGTTCGGTCACACTGATGCGGATCTCGGACGGACCGAGATGGACTTGCTGTTGGTGTCAAAACCGGAGGATCTGGGGTAGGGGGTCTCGATTTGTGCGTCAAGGCTGATGGTAACAGGAAGCAAGGGACATAGATGTTTACCCAGGTTCAGGCCCTCTCGATGGAGGTAAAACCCTACTTTCTTCTTGATTAATATTGATGATATGGGTAGTACAAGAGTAGATCTACCACAAGATTGTAGAGGCTAAACCCTAGGAGCTAGCCTATGATGGTATGATTGTAATTGTGATCGGCCTTCTAAGGACCAACCTCTCCGGTTTATATAGACATCGGAGAGGGCTAGGGTTTACATGGAGTTGGTTACAAGAAAGGAAACAGAATATCCGGATCGCCAAGCTTGCCTTCCACGCAAAGGAGAGTCCCATCCGGACACGGGCCGAAGTCTTGAGTCTTGTATCTTCACGCTTCAATAGTCCGGACGTTGTACACAGTCCGGCTGTCCGGATACCCCCTAATCTAGGACTCCCTCAGTAGCCCCTAAACCAGGCTTCAATGACGATGAGTCCGGCGCGCAGTATTGTCTTCGACATTGCAAGGCGGGTTCCTCCTCCGAATACTCCAAAGTGGTTAGCGAACACGTAGACCGTGTCCGGATCTGTAAGATGATCTTCACATAGCATAAACCCGATCCGCTGGCAATCTTCGGGCGTCGTGCCCTTGCATCGTGGCCTAGTCCAACGTGGACTGGCGTTTCTTACCCCACCTCAACTCATGTTACGAGGCGGTTTTATTGGCACGTCCCGTCGAGGTAGAGATCGTGTTCCTCTTATTACAGGATTTTCCTTCAATATAGGCATGTGTGACCCCATGACAGCTGTTGGTATTACCCCGGGTGTTTTTGTATAAGCCTCAAATGGCCACACCAAGGACTCTTGATATTCATCCCCTTTATAAAAGGGGTCGAGGCCTATGCCTCTTTTCCACCTTTCTTGCGCCTTCTTGCACCTCGAGTTCTAACACCCGAAATCCAAGCTTCAACACCCCAGATCCTTCAACATGTCCGGATCCGTCCCTCAAGGCCAGTGGGTGGCCTCCTAGATTCAAGAGGACAACATTGCGAAGCTTAGGGAGGTCGGATACCTGATCGCTGACATCCAACATAGGCTTCTTGCTCTAGGGCAGGTCATCCCCACACTGAAGCCTAATGAGTGCATCATTTTTTTCCTGCACTTCCTCCGCGGCCTAGGCTTCACCCTTGATCCCTTTGTGAGGGGGCTCATGTTCTATTATGGGTTGGATTTTCATGATCTGGCTCCAGATGCTATCCTCCATATCTCGTTTTCATTATCGTGTGCGAGGCTTTTCTCCACGTCACCCCACACTTCGGCTTATGGCTTAAGACCTTCAATGTGACGCCGAAGATGATCGAGGGGCGACATGCGGAGTGCGGAGGTGCCGTAAAAAGCAGAAACGCCGATGCCCCATGTCTAGAGGGTTCTTTCCCAGAAGTCTCCGATGTATGGCAACGGAGGTGGTTTTACGTCACGGCTCCCAGAGGCACAAAGTGGGTGGCTGCCCCCGAGTTTCGCTCGGGCCCTCCGTCATAGTTGGCGTCTTGGAGAGACATAGGAAGGAATTGGGGGCCCGCTAGTGATGTACCATTACTGTAGAATCACATCCAGGAGCTTCTTGAGAGGGACATTAACCTCGTCAGCATAATGCAAGTGATGTTAATCCGACAGATGTTGTCGTGCCAACGCCAGCCTCTCCGGATGTGGGAGTTCAATCCGGAGGGTTCGCAGACTGTCAGGCACTTCTTCGGCTTGAAGCTTGAAGAGATGTGCAAATTATTCTTCGGATGGAAAGTAGTGTGTCCAGACACCATCGAGGATGCGGGCCTAAGCTGCAATCGCCTAGATACTCAAGTAAGTAACCTTGATACCAGACGCCCTATTTTGTATTTGTCATGATTGTTTATTCTAAAAATCATCCGCGTCCAGGAATGGCTCAGCAAGGCGGAGAGAATCAGGTGTCCGGCGCCACTTCCCGAAGGCTCGCCCGCCCCCACCATGGCCAAGATGCTCGACCGGGTACTCTGCAGAATGCCCTCGGGGAAAGACAAGGGGAGGGACGAACAAACCGAACCCCACATGCTACGCATCCGAACCGGGGGAATTGTTACCTCCCCCAAGGAGGATAGTCGGGGAGGGAAGGCTAAGACCTCCTCCTCGCGCGGGAAGAAGAGGGCCGTCTCCGAAGATTTGGAAGCGCAGATGCCCAAATTAGGGAAAAAGACATCCCCAGGGGGCCTTGCCCTGACGGGCACCCTCACCGCACCATGCCCTCCAACGGGCCAGCCCTTCACCGAGCTGTAGGTCAATCTACAACCCGAAGGTACTGTGTTTCTCCTAGATCAATAACCAGGATTCAACTTTTTGCAGTCCGGCCAGCAGGTCCTCTCAATAGGGTTCGTCTTCGGGGACCTTCCTCCGGAGATGATGGAGAGCGAGAACCCACCCCCTTCTCCGACTCATGAAGCGGGCGACACCGAGGTGTCGTCACGGAGGAGTCCAGATCTGCCGAAGCCGGAAGTCGATTCGTCAGCCGCCCTGCACCCGAAGCATTTGGCTACAACGGGGGGCGATCGGAAGAGTTCGGCGCAGTTTGATGTCCGGCCGGACGTACTGAAGGGCTTGCTGGAGTGAGCTACGCTCTCAGAGGAGCACCACTCATTAATGAGCGCGGTGCTCAAGAAGATTTCATCCGCTACAAGCGGTTTAAATGAAGCATTCACAAGCCTGCTCAGAGGCTTTGAGGTATGTAATGGAGAATACACTATTTCTTTGGTTGTAAGGCGCGCGCTAGATGTGCTCCATATAGATAGTAGCCCCTGAGACTCTGGTTGCCCGCCCTAGGCGGCAAACGGGGGATCATAAACTAATGATAGTGTTGTAAATGTGTGCAGGTACCTGTGGGTCCGGACGCCGGCCAGTCCGTTGAAGTTGTTGAACTAACAAGGCAAATTGGATCGATTGATGCCGATATCACGCTGGTGAATGAGCGGCTGGACAAATCACAAGTTATGTGCCATGCCTTCCCTTGTATAGGGAAAATATGAAGGTGGCATGATATTGATGTAATATGTTTGGACTGCAGATGGTGTTGCTACCGTGGAGGCCCTGAGGGCGGAACTTGCTCAAGCCAAGAAACAAGCTTGGGTGAGCAATGCGGCTGCCCTAAAGGCGGCCGAGGAATTGAGGGACGAACAGTCTGCTCATCGCCGAAGCGAGGAAAAGATAGCCGAAATGGCTATTGAGTGAAAAAATGCCGCTGACCGGTAAGAGCTCCTTAAAAAGGAGCATGAGGATAATTTGGCCAAACTGAACAAGGAACTGAATGCCACCAAGGAAATCCGGACCAAGCTCAGGGGTGCGCGGGAGGAGCTTCGACAGGCTGGTGAAATCGCGGCTGGAGGCTCCTATTTGCTGCGGACGAAATTTTTCGATCCGAAGTACACTCCCCTGGATGGACGCTGGAGTCCTACAGACGCATATGCGGATCTAGCGAAGAGTACAGCTGACGCTATCGAGTTCTTCAAAGATCAAGGTGATAAGGAAGTGGAGAAGCTTTTCTCGTCGCATTTCCATGCTCCCACTCACCCGCTGTCGTTAAGTGATAAGATGGCAGCTGTAGCGAAGCTCCATAGGCTGTCCGGGCTTGCAATGCGGTCTGTAATAGACCATCTTTGGCCAAAGGGGCCTAAGCCGGACAGTTACTTTGGCTTGGTGCAACAATTCCTTGGAGTCGTGCCCCGGATCGATGCCATGAGAAGGTCGGCGTGCATAGAAGGTGCACGGATGGCTCTTGCCCGCGTTAAAGCCTATTGGACGGACATGGAGGCCACCATTATAGCAGCTCAGGATCCGGTGGGGGGCCAATATACAGCTGAGCACTACTTGGCACAGCTCACAGAAGGTGCCTGCCTAATAGAGGCGCAGTGCTCGAAGAATGTCTTGTTCGAATGATGAACAAAATTATTGTAAAAACAATGTTTATTTTGATTATGAGGCTATTTGCCTGAAAATATGATTATGTCCCCTGTGCGGCCGTTTATATATATGATGGGCTCAAGAATGCCTGTTCATTATGAAACATGTGTTTCCAGGTACATGTGTTAATCTGTCGTGGCAAAATGCCAAAAACGGCAGTATCCTCTATGGGTATGGAACCCATGGGATGGTTAAACAACAAGAGGCAATAGAAAAGGTTTACACAGGGGCTTAATCTAAAAAGAAACCTATTGAACGGGGCCCTGCTGCACGTATGCGCCTTTGTCTCTGTTGTGCCGTATCCTGGAAGGGTATCACGCGAATGTTGTATGTGGAAAAAGAAAACTCATAGGAGGTTATAACGTTAGTACGCGATGGGTAGTAAATATGTAAGCTGTTGGCCTGCCAATAAGGTTGAGCCAAGTGTGGGGCTTTATTAGGTAGTCATAGCCCCTGGTATCCGCTATAGGATTACATATACGGTGCCCTAGTTCAATCTGGCTACTGGACTCGTCTAACCGTGTCCATGGTCTTAACGACCGGTCATATTTTTTTGATGTTGCAGGTCGCTTATAGTCCAGCCGCAAGGGCCATCGCATATTCCTCTGCGTGTGACGAGTGCTCTGTTATTCCGCTGACGGTGATGACGCCACGTGGACCGGGCATCTTAAGTGTAAGGTAGCCATAGTGCAGCAATGCATTGAAGCGGGCAAAGGTCGTTCTTCCGAGCACTGCATGATAGTTGCTTTGGAAGGGTGCGATGATGAAGAGTAGTTCTTCGCTTCTGGAGTTGCCTGGAGGGCCGAATGTTACCTCCAGTATGACGAAGCCCCTGCTGTAGGCTTCGACGCCTGGTATCACCCCTTCAAAGGTGGTGTTGCTTTGGCTGATTCTGGATGGGTTTATCCCCATCCTGCGGACAGTGTCCTCATATATTAAATTAAGACTACTACCGCCGTCCATGAGGACCCGGGTGAGACGATATCCGCCGATCATTGGGTCAAGCACCAAGGCCTCTGATCCACCGCGTTGAATACTAGTCCGGCCATCCAAGTGATCGAAAGTGATCGGATAGGACATCCAGTAGTTGGATGTGGGAATAATGGACTCTATATCGCGCGCGTCTTTATGCGCGCGTTCGTGCCTTCTCATGGGTGTACGAGTCGCGTGGATCATGTTCACTGTTTTAACCTCTGGCGGTAATTTTTTCTGTCCCCGAGTGTTTGGCTGGCGAGGTTCGTCCTCGTCCTCGCTTCGTGTTTCCCTTCCCTTGTGTTCGGCATTTAATTTTCCGGCCTGCTTGAAGACCCAGCACTCTCTGTGCGTGTGGTTCGCAGGTTTGTCCGGGGTGCCATGAATTTGGCATAGTTTGTCCAGGACTCTGTTCAGACCAAACGGTCCCTCTTTGCTGCCTTTAGAAGGCTTATTTTGCTGATTAGGTCGAGAGCCCCTGAATCCGGCATTAACCGCCGTGTCATCCAGGCTCTCTTCCTTGTTTTGGCGTTTGTTTTTATGACGCCACGGCTTCCCATTGCCATCCCTTATTTTGGATGTGCTGGGGTCGCTGGTGCCTTTACGGGCTAGCCAGCTATCTTCGCCCGCGCAAAAGCGGGTCATAAGGCTTGTTAGGGCTGCCATTGTCCTTGGCTTTTCTTGGCCGAGGTGTCTAGCAAGCCACTCATCGTGGATGCTATGTTTGAATGCCGCTAATGCTTCGGCATCCGGACAATCGACAATTTGATTCTTCTTAGTGAGGAATCTGTTCTAAAGCTTGCGGGCAGACTCTCCGGGCTGTTGGATTATGTGACTTAAATCGTCAGCATCCGGAGGCCGGACATAAGTCCCTTGAAAATTGGCCTGAAAGCGTCCTCGAGTTCCTCCCATCTCCCAATTGAATTTTTGGGGAGGCTTTTCAACCAGTGCCGAGCTGGTCCCTTCAGTTTGAGGGGGAGGTATTTGATGGCGTGAAGGTCATCCCCACGAGCCATATGTATGTGTAGGATAAAGTCCTTGATCCAGACCCCTAGGTCTGTCGTTCCGTCGTATGCCTCTATGTTCACAGGTTTAAAGCCCTGTGGGAATTCGTGGTCCAGTACTCCATCAGTAAAGCACAGGGGGTGAGCAGCCCCTCTGTATTTGAACGTACTGTGGCATGCCGTCGGTTGTTGTTGTGTTCGGTGTTTATTCTGAACTGGTATTTGGTTGTGATGATTGTTTTGATGACCACAGTCCCCCGCCGGGGTGTGTCCTTTAGATCCGTAGATGGACCTAGCTGCGCCAGCTTTCTTATCCAGGTGCTCATGTAGATCGTGCGTGTCCTCGAATAGTTGCTTTATTGCGGTTATGAAGTGGTACGTCTTGTCTCCTGGTCGTGTTATTCTTTGGTGGAACAGCCTCCTCGTCGAATTCTGGCAGTGGCTTACGTTTTGGGTAGCTCTTTGTGTGGCGACCGTCGCCATATCTTTCTTGAGTGTCTAGCACTTTGTTCCATCTATGATTGAGTGTTTCCTGTGCAGCTTTAAGCCGTTGCTTCTGCCTCTTCAGACTTCTCGTTGTGGCCATAAGCTTTCTGTGGAGGTTCTCTCGTTCCACGTGTTCTTTCGGAATGATGAATGCATCATCGTCCAGACTAACTTCTTGTCCTGGGCCGGTTTGATGAACTCGTCCCTCTGGATCATTGTCTTTCGGCGTCTGCTCTGAACTATGTTTGGCGTGACCTGGTTCGTCCTGCTCCATCGCTGGTTCCGTTTGGTCGTTGTTTCCTTTGGGGTTGACCGGAGTATCCATCCTTCTGGCGCTCTTGCTAATATTTTTACTGTTGCTGGATTTGGAACGGCGTCTGCGCCGGTGCTTTAGTTTTTGCCCAGGGGTTTTATCTTCCGGATTGTCACCGTCTTCCTTGCACGTATCCACCATGTATATGTCATGTGACGAGGCAGGAATCCGGTACTCCATAGATTCTGAGTCTTCTCCTGCATCGTCGTCCATACCGTCGATGCCTTCGGAGTTGAAGTCAAGCACATCGGTTAAATCATCAACCGTGGCTATGAAGTGGGTGGTGGGTGTGCAACGAATTTCTTCGTCGCCTGCTTCCCACTTGAGCCGGACATAGTTCGGCCCGGAATTCTCTGTCAAAGAGAGGATTTTTAATGAATTCAGTATGTCGCCAAAGGGCGAGTGCTGGAAGATGTCCGCAGTGGTGAACTCCATTACCGAGGCCCAACCAGGCTTGGTGGGCTCGGGAGTGCGCGGACTGGGACCTACAACCGGATATGATTCCGAGGGCCCGGAGTCACAGGCTTTCTCAGAAGTGCGGCCTGAGTTCGGCTCCAACGCCGATGAGTATACAGCCTGCGGGGCGGGATCCATCCCTTCGTCCCTAGGCAACGCAGCCTGCTCCGGATTTGAGTCCGGGGCTACTGCAGGGGTGAAATCCTGAGTGTTGTCCCGTAGCAGGTCCAGGCCATGCTCACCGTGACTGTCCGGTGCTCCCTGCGCGGGCTCGAGTCCCCCGAAGATCAAATCTCCACAAATATCCGCCATGTAGGTCAAGTTCCTGAACCTGACCTGGTGACTGGGGGCGTGGTTGTCGATCTGCTCCAGATGGCCAAGCGAATTGGCCGCAGTGCAAAGCCGCCGAACACGAGGATCTGTCCGGGGAGAAAAGTCTTGCCCTGGACTGTGTTGTTGATGATTGAAGGCGCCATCAAGCCCTGTTGCGACAACACAGAGGAACTCTCAATGAAAGTGTCACGTCCAATATGCGATACTTTCCTAAAGAGACTCGAAGGTCCCACCAAGGATAGAACCGCATATTGAAACGCTTTTGCAAGGTGGATATCATTACATCAACATTACATAATACATGGGGATACATACAAGAGGCATACAATGCCACACGAATACACATCATCTTACATAAGAGCACCATCCGACTACGGATGCAACACAAACAGAAACTCAAACGACATCCACCCTGCTAGCCCAGGCTGCCGACCTGGAACCTATCCCCTGATCGAAGAAGAAGCAGAAGAAGAACTTCAAAACAAGCAAACATCGCTCTTGCGTCATGATCATCGCGAAACCTGCCTGCAACTGTTGTTGTAGTAATCTGTGAGCCACGAGGACTCAGCAATCCCATCACCATGTGTATCAAGACTAGCAAAGCTTAAAGGGAAAGGAAGGGGGTAAGTGATGAGGCTGCAGCAGCGACTAAGCATATATGGTGGCTAACATATGCAAATAAGAGCGAGAAGAGAAGCAAAGGAACGGTCGTGAAGCTAGCAATGATCAAGAAGTGATCCTGAATTCCTACTTACGTCAAACATAACACAAAAACTGTGTTCACTTCCCGGACTCCGCCGGAAAGAGACCATCACGTCTACACACACGGTTGATGCGTTTTAAATCGGATCTGGTGTCAAGTTATCTACAACCAGACATTAACAAATTCCCATCTGCCACATAACCGCAGGCACGGCTTTCGAAAGATTAAACCCTGCAGGGTATCCCAACTTAGCCCATGATAAGCTCTCGCGATCAACAAAGGATATACCTTCTCCCAGGAAGACCCGATCAGACTCGGAATCCCGGTTTACAAGACATTTCGACAATGGTAAAAACAAGTCCAGCAAGACCGCCCGATGCGCCGACAATCCTGATAGGAGCTGCACATATCTCGTTCTCAGGGCAACACCGGATGAACACTAGGTACAACTAAAACCAGCCCTCAAGTTTCCCCGAGGTGGCGCTGCTAGTGGCTCTGGTTTGGACCAACACTTAGACAAGCATTGGCCCGGGGGGGCTATAATAAAGATGACCCTTGGGTTAATTACTCCCAAGGAAAATGTAGGTGGTGGTGAGGCAAATGGTAAAACCAAGGTTGGGCCTTGCTGGAGGAGTTTTATTCAAAGCAAACTGTCAAGGGGGTCCCATAAATCACCCAACCGCGTAAGGAACACAAAATCCGGGAACATAACACCGGTATAATGGAAACTAGGGCGGCAAGAATGGAACAAAACACCAGCCATAAGGCCAAGTCTTCCACCCTTTACCAAATATATAGATGCATTAATTAAATATGAGATATGGTGATATCCCAACATAATCCTGTCCATCATGAAGCAATCTTCGACTTCACCTGCAACTAACAACGCTATAAGAGGGGCTGAGCAAAGCATCAACATAGCCAAGAAATGGTTCGCTAGGAGGGGTGAAAAGGTTAGAGGCTGACATGGCAATTTGGGAGGCTTGATAAACAGGTGATAGGTAGCGCAGCATAGCGATAGAATGAAGCAACTAGCATAGCAATGATAGTAGTGAGATCCAGGGTAGCGGTCGTCTTGCCTGAAATCCCGCTAGGAAGAAGAATGGGTCCATGAATAAGATGAAGCCACGAAGACGAACCAAGCGTAGACGAACAAATCATCATGATCGCAACGAAACAGGAACTATCGAGAAGAAGCACACAACATAGTAAACACACCACACATGAACAAGACATGATGCATAAAACAAGTATGATGCAAGACAAGACTACATGAAGCTACTCATGGCAAGAGATGATGCAAACAAGAGCAACACATCAAGGCAAGTTTAAATGAGGCCGGGAACAACATATAACAATTCCGGTAAGTCCTCATATGAAAATTTCGAAATTGGTCCAGATGTGAATAAACATTATGTTCAAGTTGTTAAACAGCAAGTTAACATGCACCAAGATGATCTACACGAGATTCTAGTCAAGTTACATATAAAGTTCATTTAATTCGGAGCTACGGCCTAGAAGATATGAGCAAAACAAGTCAAAACATGACATTGATGCAAAATGCATACAAACATCAATCAAACACCTCAAAACAAGGATGCAACATGATAATATGAAGCTACATGCAAAATCAAGCAAGTTTCATATAGACCACACTCAAAACGGAGCAACGGGTCAACACATACACTCTATACAAGTCATAACAACAATCTGTCCATAACAGCAACTAGGCATATTCCAAGCACCAAAACAACATGCTACAGTACCACAATATGAAAACAAAAGGCATCAACATGATGTACAGGTAAAGCATGACAAAACATGAACACTGAGCTATCTCCAGAAATCACTAGAACATGCTCAAAAACACATGGCAAGATTGCACATAATAACAGTTTCAGACTTAGCAGAAATAACATCAGGTTGCAATGTTTAGAGATATCAAACAATATGTTACAGGAACTTATCATGGCAAACAAAAGCATGGCATGAAACTAATAAATGCATAGAACAAAATTCCTTTACTGACCATGAGCCGAAAATGATAAGAAGATATGATGGCACCCATGTAAACATGGCAAGTTTCGTTAACAGATTCAGCAAACAGGGCATGGCAGGAACAACGATAAGTAGGCATGTTGGCGAGCTTGTACCACTCACCACAGAGCAATAAATGGCATGACAAGTCAACCAACAGTAATATGGCATATTTATGAAGCTAAGCATGGCGAGAACAAGTTCATAGGGTGCATGGATCACTAGCAAAGCACATGGCAAAACTGAACTTAATGTTAAAAGCTGACAACAACATTATTTAGCAAATTGAGAGAAAGATTACAACAAGCTACATCAAGCTATAAATGCAACCAGGGGCATGGATGGATAGAGAATGACATGCATAACAAAACATCCTTAGTGAACATCTCCAGATTATGCATAGAATGACTTGTAGCAGCAGGTTTACATAGCATCACAAAATAACAGATTCAGCCTAGCAAAATAGTAACAGCAAGTACCCTTCTTAATAAGCTTGATGCACTCACTACACAACTCAAAAAAATACATGGATGGCACCCCTGTAAAGATGGCATGATGTAGTTTAGGACTCATGATCATAGGATGCACACATCAAACATGGCAAAAATGACAAATGAGCATGTTCTGTTAACAGACAGCAGACAACATTATACAGCACTCTTGCAACGATGGTTAGGGCATCAAGATGAGCTCAAATGAACATGGTGCAATGGAATGAAATGTAGAGCATCTCCTGATGAACATTGTGACATATTACACGCATAAAACGGAGCAGTATGCATTGAGTTATGATGCGATGAACAGGGCTCCAGAATGCAAATAATCTTAGGGACTTGAGTCATTTCTGGAAAAAAATGGACGAGCGCAAAATAACTAAACTACGACCGGGGCGGTATCTAGTGGGCGCTCACCTAGCGGGCTTCGGCCCAGGACGGAGGAGGAGGCAGGCCGGCTTGGCCGGGAGCTGCTGGGCCGGGGCACCGAGGCCCACGGGGTCGGCCGACACGAGGACGTGGCCATCGTCTCCCTCCCGACGCAGGAACGAGGCTGGCGGCGCGGGAGGCGAGGAGAGCCTGCGGCGGGGCGAGGGATGGACGGAGAAGTCCGGGATGGGGCGGATCCGGCGGATCCCGGCCGGATCCATCCATTCCCGGTGGCGGTGGCGGCAGAACGACTCCGGCGAGGTGCTCCAAGGCGGCGAGGTTCCTGGAGAGAGAGAGAGAGAGAGATCTGAGAGAGAGAGAAGCGAGAGGGAGAGGGGCGACGGGGAGGCGCGACCTGGCGGCAGAGTTGGCATCGGCGGCGACGCGCTCCGGCGGCCGGACGAGGGGGCACGGAGGAGGAGGCTGGGCGATGGCGCAGTGGAACTCGGGAGGAGCGGGTTCTCGATCCAGATCAAAGACGGCGGCGCGGTGCGGGCTCCCCCGGGCCCCGATGGGCTCGGGTGGGCCTGCTTAGAGCCCGGCGGGCCGCGCGGGAAGGTGGGAGGAGGCAAGGGCGACGTGGTCGCGCGCGGTTGGCTGTGGCCGGCGGCTGCGCGACCAGTGGCATGGCGCCAAGTGGCGCTGAGGAGGAGGCCGGCACGGAACACGAAGAGGGCGGCGGCGGGTGATGATTAGGGCGCGGAAAACAATGTGGGGGAGGTGGAGGAGGCCAAAATTGGCATGTGAGGGTGTTTAAATAGGCAGGGGCCTAGGGTTAGGGGGTTTGAGGCCATTTCAGAGCCTCGGATCGCCATCGGACAGCTCCGGATCGGAGAGCGACTAGGAGAGGAGTTGGTGGGCTGTGTAGATGGGCTAGGCTGTAAGGAGAGAAGAGATAGCAGCCCGGCACGGGTTTTAGGAGACCGAAAACACCCGACAAATATACCGGCTATATTGCGGTTATAAGTTTAACGGATGGGCTATCAAGTGAACTCCGAATGCGAGGAAACTTGACCGGCGGTCTACCTACACTATAATAAGACCGCACGCCAACTTTCATCCCATTCCGAGAACATTTTTATGCCACTTATAAAATATATATCGGAGGTGCCGCGGGCGCGTGCGAGTGTGTCCGGACTCGGAACGGACAACCGAGAGAACCGGCGGAACCCGAACGGATGCAGTTTTGAAAAACATGCAGATGAAATGTAGATGATGACATGGAAAAATGCAACACGCAAGCAAATGACATGGCAACAACGACGAATAACTGGCAGACACTTGGCGCATCGAATCTGGGGCGTTACAACACTCCTCCACTAACAAGAGATCTCGTCCCGAGATCTTAGGACCGAGACGGGGGAAAAAGGGATGAGGTGAAACAAGAACTCAAGAGAAGAAGCAAAGAATCGCGAGCACACGAGAAGAAGAGAGGAACGATGAGAATGACGAGAATTGAAATCTCACGGAATCAGATAGACTATGAAACCACTCCGGTTAGAACGAGATACGAAACGAGTAAGACTGAAAGGATTTAGGCAGCACTCCGGCTGAAACATGGAGGAATAGAACACGGGCTCCACAAGATGGGATGGCACTTGATGAAGACATGACACAAAACCTCCAGAAAGAATTGAAAGAGTTGAATGAAAAGAATGGAGAAGAAAATGACAACTTGTGCCACGAATGAAATTGAAAGCATGTTTCGAAGGAAGGGATTACTCACTTGGATGAAATAAGAATAAGATTTATTGTATGCTTATCCTTCATCAAATTAAATTGATGACAAGCAATGGATTTTGCATACTAATTATTCTTCTTTAAAAGGATTAAGGGGAATATGCCGCAAAACTTGAGAAAGTCTTCATGAACCACCGGTAGGATTCGAAAAGAACGAAAGGATTAATATGATAATCAAGGAAAAAGAGTCTTGAACGAACCACCGTAAGAATTAGAAAATGACTGATGAAAGAGAATGACTCACCAGGAAGAATTAGAAGGACAAATATGCTTGAGGGGATTTAGATGCGAAAGAACAAAGAGATCATGAGCTGATAAAGCATACTTGGCAGATGCACCGGGATAACTAGATAACGGTAGCTGAAATGTGAGGACAAAGGATTCTTCGGGAACAATGGCCTCTGGTGAAAAGAAACAGAAATCAACTCCTGAAATACTCCGGATGGTTAAGAAAATGAATATCTGACAAATGGAATAATTCGATAGGATAACAAGAAGCTGGAACCCCGAAACTTCAAGAGAACAGACAAGATTGAGAGGAAAACTCTTCTTCGATCTTCAAATGACGACGAGAAACAGCACCAAAATTACCGAGATACTCCGGGAGAATGGAAACCGAAAAGGTTGAGCCAACAATTAAATGATTTGAAATCGATCTTGGAAAGGCATCTGACTGATGGGATCCATTCTTACGTCACACTTGAAAAGAATTGAGAATAACTGTGGGGGAATTAGAAGAGTCAGGTAAGATCCTGGGAAAAGACCTGTGGGTTAGGGCCCACTAAAGAGAAAAACACCGCTGGAAAGGGATGTTGAACAGATAGATGATGCACCGGAATAATTGAAATATTTGAATGAGGTGACAACCTCGAATTAATTCAAACACAAATGAATCTCCTGAGATGTCCTGAGCACTCTGGAAGGATAAACTGGCGAGAGACGAACGAGCAGGGAAAACACTTGAGCCGAGGAAAAGAATATAATCACTACCGAAAAATGGAATTGAATCCATCAAAGAAGATAAAGAGATGAAGAATGTCCATCGAGACAATAATTCACCGGTTGAAATGATTGAGGGAAGACTGAAGAGACTCCACACGAGAGACTCCGGGA
>NC_041385.1:315241259-315303439 GCF_002162155.2 Triticum dicoccoides | reverse complement strand
ACAAAGGCAACTTGAAACGGGGAACCGACGAATGTATTGAAGATAAAACACCGATTGAAATCATTGAGGAAAGAAAGCAAAGACTTCGCACAAGTAGGATGGATACTCGATTATGGCTCCGGCTTCGAGAAGAAAAAGGGGTGGGTGGGTGGGAAAATAAAACAACTGAGGATTGAACTTGGCAACGATGAAGAGGCTCGAGTCGACTTGACAAGAAATGCACCGGATGAAAAGAGCTGAGGAACAACGAACGAAAACTAACCGCGTGATCCTAAAGAAAAATTTGAAGGGGAAGAGAAGTAATTCAAAACACCTACGTCAAGATTCCTGACCAGAGCGACGAAGGGGCTGAGGAGTAAAAAGAATTCCTACTCTCCGATATAACTAGACTCCGAAAACAGTTTTCTTCTAGACTCAACAACGGCCAAACTACACGATCAATCAAGGGGGCTCCTAGGGTCGGTCAAGGCTCTGATACCAACTTGTCACGCCCAATATGCGATACTATCCTAAAGAGACTCGAAGGTCCCACCAAGGATAGAACCGCATATTGAAACGCTTTTGCAAGGTGGATATCATTACATCAACATTACATAATACATGGGGATACATACAAGAGGCATACAATGCCACACGAATACACATCATCTTACATAAGAGCACCATCCGACTACGGATGCAACACAAACAGAAACTCAAACGACATCCACCCTGCTAGCCTAGGCTGCCCCGGGCCCCGATGGGCTCAGGCGGGCCTGCTTCGGGCCCGGCGGGCCGCGCGGGAAGGTGGGAGGAGGCAAGGGCGACGTGGTCGCGCGCGGTTGGCTGTGGCCGCGGCTGCGGCTGCGCGACCAGTGGCGCTGAGGAGGTGGCTGGCGTAGAACACGAAGAGGGCGGCGGTGGCTGATGATTAGGGCGCGGAAAACAATGTGGGGGAGGTGGAGCAGGCCAAAATTGGCATGTGAGGGTGTTTAAATAGGCAGGGGCCTAGGGTTAGGGGGTTTGAGGCCGTTTCGGAGCCTCGGATCACCATCGGACGGCTCCGGATCAGAGAGCGACTAGGAGAGGGGTTGGTGGGCTGTGTAGATGGGCTAGGCTATAAGGAGGGAAGAGATAGCAGCCCGGCACATGTTTTCGGAGACCGAAAACACCCGACGAATATACCGACTATATTGCGGTTATAAGTTTAACGGATGGGCTATCAAGTGAACTCCGAATGCGACGAAACTTGACAGGCGGTCTACCTACACTATAATAAGACCGGACGCCAACTTTCATCCCATTCCGGGAACATTTTTATGCCACTTATAAAATATATTTCGGAGGTGCCGCGGGCGCGTGCGAGTGTGTCCGGACTTGGAACGGACAACGGAGAGAACCGGCGGAACCCGAACGGATGCAAGTTTTGAAAAACATGCAGATGAAATGTAGATGATGACATGGCAAAATGCAACACGCAAGCAAATGACATGGAAACAACAACGAATAACTGGCAGACGCCTGGCGCATCGAATCCGGGGCATTACAGAAAGCACCAATGTCGGTGTCAAAACCGGCGGATCTCGGGTAGGGGGTCCCGATCTGTGCATCAAGGCTGATGGTAACAGGAAGCAAGGGACACAGATGTTTACCCAGGTTCGGGCCCTCTCGATGGAGGTAAAACCTTACTTCCTGCTTGATTAATATTGATGATATGGGTAGTACAAGAGTAGATCTACCACGAGATCGTAGAGGCTAAACCCTAGGAGCTAGCCTATGATGGTATGATTGTAATTGTGATCGGCCTTCTAAGGACCAACCTCTCTGGTTTATATAGACACCGGAGAGGGCTAGGGTTTACATGGAGTCAATTACAAGAAAGGAAACACAATATTCGGATCGCCAAGCTTGCCTTCCACGCAAAGGAGAGTCCCATCCGGACACGAGCCGAAGTCTTGAGTCTTGTATCTTCACGCTTCAATAGTCCGGACGTTGTACACAGTTCCGCTATCCGGATACCCCCTAATCCAGGACTCCCTCACTTGCCAACTCCCTGTTATCAGTTGCACTTATTTCGGTCTCACCTAAATTGCAGTCGGTCTCACTGAGATGGCTTGACCAATTCTATGTTGCCCTATTGCTTCACTTTGGTCTCACCAAGTTGACGCAATCGGCGCCACCGAGATGAGGTTTGCCCTAAGCCCTAGCACATCAGTCCCACCGAGTTGTTCCAGTCGGTCCCACCGAGATTCCTAACGTTCACATTTTTAAACTAAACAGTCCCACCGAGTTTAACTAATCAGTCTCACCGATATGGGTCAATGTGTGTAAGGGTTGGATTTTGTGTGGAGGCTATATATACCCCTCCACCCCCTTCTCCATATGCGAGAGAGCCATCATAACGTGCCTACACTTCCACCATACATTTTATAAGAGAGAACCACCTACTCATGTGTTGAGATCAAGATGTTCCAATCCTACAACAAGAATCTTGATTTCTAGCCTTCCCCAACTTGCTTTCCACTCAAATCATCTTCGATCATATCAAAATCTTTTAGAGAGAGTTCAGTGTTGGGGAGACGATCATTTGAAGCACAAGAGCAAGGAGTTCATCATCAACACACCATCTATTACCTTTTGGAGAGTGGTGTCTCCTAGATTGGTTAGGTGTCGCTTGGGAGCCTCTGCCAAGTTGTGGAGTTGAACCAATAAGTTTGTATGGGCAAGGAGATCGCCTACTTCGTGAGGATCTGCCCAAGTGAGGCAAGTCCTTTGTGGGTGATGGCCATGGTGGGATAGACAAGGTTGCTTCTTCGTGGACCCATCATGGGTGGATCCCTTTGTGGACTCGAGCAAGCGTTACCCTTCCTGGGTTGAAGTCTCCATCAACGTGGATGTACGATAGCACCACCTATCAGAACCACGCCAAAAATCTTCGTGCCTCCATTGCATTTGCCTTCTCCAAACCCTTCCCTTTACCTTCATTTGCAATGTTTTACTTTCCGCTGTTACACCCTTAGAATTGCATGTGTAGGTTGATTGCTTGACTTGTGCTGCCCACAACTAAAATTGGGAAAAGGTTAGATTTTTATTTGGTCAAGTAGTCTAATCACCCCATCTACGTCTGTACCGCTCCTCGTGGAGTAGATCCCGCATCCAACCCACCCTTTTTTGACCTGGGAACGGGAGAATTCCCACTACCGCTGGCAGGCTAGCCGGGCGGTGAGCGCGGTGGGAACCCCCCTCTAGAAATACTTTCGAACCTACAAGTGGTATCAGAGCTTTGGTCTCCTTTTGCCTTGATTTTCATAGCTTTGGTGATAATATCCTTGGTTTCACAACCTAGGAGAGTATGGAGTATAGTGAGGGAAATTACCATCATAGAGGTCCTTACTTTGATGGTACTAATTTTGCTAGTCGGAAGCATATATGAAAATGCATATTCTTGTTCATAACCCCATTGTTTAGGCTGTTGTGCGTATTGGCTTGCAAGATGATTTCTTTGAGGATGGAAAAGAACTGGATCATGAAGCAACAGTGGAAGAAATGAAGGTGTTGCAGTACAATGCTCAAGCTTGCGATATTCTCTTCAACGGACTGTGCCCCGAAGAATTCAACAAAATCAGCCGCCTTGAGAATGCAAAAGAAATTTGGGATACTTCGTTTGATATGCATGAAGGTACCGAGTCCGTCAAGTAATCCAAATTGGATGTGCTTCAAAGTCAACTTGACAAGTTCAAGATGAAGGATGGTGAAGGAGTCGCCGACATGTACTCTAGGCTTGCTATCATCACAAATGGGATTGCCGGCTTAGGAAGTGAAGAGATGACCAATAAATTCATCATCAAGAAGATCCTAAGACCCTTGGATGGACATACGATACCGTGTGAGGGAGTCCTGGATTAGGGGGTATCCGGACAGCCGGACTGTATACATCGTCCGGACTATTGAAGCGTGAAGATACAAGACTCAAGACTTCGGCCCGTGTCCGGATGGGACTCTCCTTTGCATGGAAGGCAAGCTTGGTGATCCGGATATTGTGTTTCCTTCCTTATAACCGACTCCATGTAAACCCTAGCCATCTCCGATGTCTATATAAACCGGAGAGGTTGGTCCTTAGAAGGCCGATCACAATTACAATCATACTATCATAGGCTAGCTCTTAGGGTTTAGCCTCTACGATCTCGTGGTAGATCTACTCTTGTACTACCCATATCTTCAATATTAATCAAGCAGGAAGTAGGGTTTTACCTCCATCGAGAGGGCCCGAACCTAGGTAAAACATTATGTCCCTCGCTTCCTGTTACCATTAGCCTAGACGCACAGATCGGGACCCCCTACCCGAGATCCGCCGGTTTTGACACCGACATTGGTGCTTTCATTGAGAGTTCCTTTGTGTCGTCACCGCAAGGCTCGATGGCTCGTCTCGTTGTCAAGGACAACATTACCTTGGGGGGAGATCAGGCTGTAGGCCAAACTCTCTGACTTGGCGGCTTTATCATGGCTGCCCCATCGGTGGTAGCGTCGACAATGGCCTCTCAGGTCATCAATCGTAACCTTCACGTCAGTTTGGAACTCGCCGAACAGATGGATCCTATGGAGCTCTCCTCCCTTAATGAGCTCTTGGATCGCATCGCCACTCTGGGAGTCGCTACGGACTATGACCGGATCAGGCTTAAACCCGACCAACGGGACATCAGATCCGTGCCGGCCACCCATGAGATAGCGGTAGTGGAGGAACCACACACGGATCACCCCTCAACTTTGAGTACGAATTATGTCCGAATCACCGAACTCCTTGAGCCGAATACCTACTCAAAGGAAGACATGACCCAGGTCCCGGACTTAGAACCGGGCATTGGGCCGAAGAAATTAGGCAGCACTCCGAATCCCGAGCTGTCAGGCTCGAAACCTCCCGCGCCCCTGGGTGTTAGATCAGATCAGAATCCGGATTCAGCCAACAACAACACCCACCTGGACTTAAACCGTCTCTCCCGCATCAGGCAAGAGCCCCATGATATTGTACATCGCTACTGGGCCACATTCCTCCTTGCGCTTAACAAGGTCAAGGACTGCCGCGAGGAGGACGTAGTCTTACTGTTCTGCAAAAACTGCACGGACAAAGGACTCCTTAATGCTATAAGCCGCCATGACATAGTACACTTCGCGGATTTGGCAATCATAGTACAGAAGTACTGTGCGATGGAAAGCGCCTGGAAAACCCAAACAGAATTTTGGGACAGTACGGCCCTAACCAAGACCTTTGTCCGAACTAAACGGGCGAACTCTCGTAAGTCGGCCGATCCAGTTCCCAAGAAACCAAAGCACACCCCAGGGTAGGGAACCGTATTGGAAGAATGGCTCAATGGACCATGTAAACTCCACAGCACTTCGGACACAACTCCAACTCATAGCCTTAGAGCATGTTGGATACTCCGGCAGGTTGCAAAAAGTGGCGAGTATCTTCTTGCAAGCCATAAAGTAGAACAACATCCCGCCAACGAACACAATGCGATGTTAACAGTCTTCGAGACTTTTGCCTCAAACAATAGGTGAAAGCGAGCTCAACGAAGCTCCGCTAAAATTTGCCATGTGGCAAAGATAAACCCCTGGAACGACACTGCTATAACTTTCAATGCCAGTGATGAACCCTGATTCCAGACTGTCCGGGCACCGGCCGCTCTGGTCCTTAGCCCAATCGTGGACGGCTTCCGGCTCACTAAAGTACTCATGGACGATGAAAGCGGATTAAACTTGATCTATGAAGAAACTCTCAACAAGATGGAAATCGATAAAGGCCGCATTGAACAAAGCGGCACCACCTTCAAGGGAATCATCCCTAGTCATGAAGCGCGGTGTGCAGGAAAAATCACACTCGATGTGGTATTCGGCACCCTGGAAAATTACAGGTCCGAAGAAATCACATTCCAAGTGGCTCCTTTTAGCAGCGGATACCACGCCCTTTTAGGGCGGGATGCGGTAACGAGCTTTCAAGCCATACCCCATTACGGGTACATGAAGCTTAAAATGCCCGGGCCCAATGGAATCATCACTCTAGCTAGTGATCCGGACGTCGCACTTTGAGCCAAAAACAAAACTGCAGCACTGGCCCTGGAAGCATTATCCGAAGCCCTAGCAGCCGAAGAGTTAACAACGCTACGGGCCACCGTGGACAGGGACGACGTGATACTCGACAAGTGACCCAAGTCCACCTCATTTAAACCCGCAGACGAAATAGTCAAATTCCAAGTCCATCCAACGGACCCCATGAAGACAGCTTCCATCGGGACACAGTTGAGCCCCGCAATGGACACCGCACTATGAGACTTTTTACGCGAGAATTGGGACATTTTCGCCTGGCACCCATCGGACATGTCGGGCATCCCGCGTTGATTGGCCGAGCATAGCCTTAACATACTAAAGGGATATAAACCTGTCAAAAAGACCCTAAGGCGATTCTCAGAGCCCAAATGACAAGTAATGGGGGAAGAGCTAGCCAAGCTACTTGAGGACAGATTCATCAGAGATATTAAACATCCGGATTGGATGGCAAATTTGGTAATGGTACCAAAGAAGGACAAATCATGGCGCCTATGCGTCGACTTCAAAGACCTCAACAAGGCTTGCCCCAAGGATCCCTTTCCCCTCCCTTGCATCGATCAAATCATCGATGCCACTGCTGGACACGACTCGCTGTGTTTTCTCGACGCATACTCTGGATACCATCAAATAAAGATGGCAGAGTCTGACCATGCTGCAACAGCTTTCATAATGCCATATGGCCCTTTTTGCTTCAACACTATGCCTTTTGGGCTTAAGAATGCCGGCGCAACCTATCAACGCATGATTCAAACATGCCTGGAAAAACAAATCGGCAAAATAGCGGAGGCATATGTGGACGACGTGGTCATAAAAACAAGACACGTCGAAACCCTAATAGATGACTTGAGGCTTACATTCGATAACCTCCGGACATATGGCATCAAGTTGAATCCGGAAAAATGAATTTTCGGCGTCCCCTCTGGGAAACTGCTGGGCTTCATTGTTTCCAATAGAGGAATCGAAGTGAATCCGGAAAAAGTCCGAGCTCTGTCGCAGTTGGCTATACCAACAGACCTCAAGCACATCCAGAAATGAGCCGGATGCGTGGCTGCTTTGAGCCGCTTTATCTCCAGGTTAGGAGAAAAGGCATTACCTCTTTACTGCCTCCTTCGGCGCATCGAACACTTCGTGTGGACGGATGCAGCCGTGGCCGGACTCGATGAAATAAAGACCTTACTGGCTAGTAATCTAGTCCTAACAGCGCCGAATATCGGCGAGGCTATGCTACTGTACATAGCTGCAACACATCAAGTTGGAAGCGCAGTTCTCGTCGTCGAGCGAGAGGTTGACGGATACAAATTCCCGCTCCAAAAGCCGGTTAATTATGTATCCACGGTCCTCACCCCATGCAAATCCCGATACCCACTCTATCAAAAAATAGCATACGCGGTCTTCATGGCATCCCGGAAGCTGTGACACTACTTTCAAGAGTGTTCGATTACAGTGGCCTCCGAAGTACCACTCAATGACATAATAAATAACCGCGACGCTATGGGCCGGATTGCCAAATGGGCTATCGAGCTCCTTCCGTTCGACATAATGTACAAACCACGGCGGGCCATCAAGTTGCAAGTACTGGCTGACTTTGTCGCTGAATGGACGGAAGCCGAACTCCCTAAAGTGTATGGCGCATACTCCAACTGGATCATGCACTTCGACGGCTGTAAAATGCTGGCCGGATTGGGAGCAGGTGTAGTCCTGATGTCTCCCACCGGAGACACGGTCCAGTACGTCCTCCAAATATTATACACAGACTTCAACAATGCAGCCGAATATGAGGCTCTGTTGCATGGTCTTCGGATGGCAGTCTCTATGGGCATCCAATGCCTGGAAGTGCGCGGGGATTCAAACCTCGCAATATCACAAATAAACGGAGACTTTGATGCCAAGGATCCGAAAATGGCGGCCTACCGTAATGCCGTCCTCAAAATGTCAGCTCGGTTCGAGGGGCTCGAATTCCACCATGTGGCTCGAGAAAACAATCAAGCGGCGGATGTCCTCGCCCGCGACGGCGCTAAACGCGACCCTGTCCCACTTAACATATTCCTGGAAAGGTTGTTCAAGCCATCCGTAGTATGGGAAGGGGAGTCCAGCAATACTAGGACGGATCCGAACACACCCCCAGATTCTGAACCATCAAACACAATCGGAGGCTCTGCCACCGAAATAACATCTTCGGCCCATGAAATCATGGCCGTAATTGCCCCGTGGACTGAGCCTTTCTTGGCCTACCTAAATAGGCAGGAGCTCCCCGAAGACCAAAATGAAGCACGCTGCATTGTCCGGCATTCTAGCGGTTCTTTCCTTGTACTCGTCAATGGAAATTCTCATTACTTTGAGAGACTCATTGATATCATGCTTAGGAGAAGAAGATCCAAGTTTAAGAGTGTCACACCCTGCATTTTGTAACATTTCATTTGCATTAATAAAGCATGAAAATTTGGACCAACAAAAACTTTTGCATTATCTGGCTTTTATTTGGAGTTGGTTTTCTCTCTGTGATTTTCTTAGTGCTCTTTAAAGTCAATACAACTCCACCTTATATACTTCATCTCCTTGCCCCAAACTTCTGCCTAATGATCATGCCATGTGTATAGAGCAATATAATATTTTCATACAAAAATAATTTGGCCAAATAGTATTTTCAAAAATTAGTTTTCCAAAAACCCCTAAATTGAGGTTTGCACTGCAAATACTTGATTTGGGGTATGAAAAATATTTCAAAAGGTATATTTGAATCCTATTAGATGTAGGACTCCCATAAACCACAAAAATATAATTTTAAAAGCTATTTTCCTATTTTATTTAAAATCTTTTTCTTGAGGCCAGAAATGGTCTTTAATAGGGAAAAATATATTGTTTCAAAAATATTTGACAAAAATTAGGGAAACTCAATGGACATATATTTTCCATATATAAGAGTTTCAACACATGGTCATGTTCAAAATATTGGACAAAACCTCCCCAAACCATTTCTGCCCATTTCAAGGATTTGAAATATTTCTACAGGAAATATTTTCAAAAAAATCCAAGGAAAATCCAGCAAGTCACAAGTGCATATTGTGATCACCTTGCAAAGCCTCATGTCAATTAAAGTCATTTTGGTTCACCAAAATGCCCCAAAACCCTCTCTGACCAGAATCAAAATTGAACTACTTTGTACTGCCAACTATCTCTCCTTGATCCCAACTTTTGTGAGCTTGACCACATGACCAAATGAGGCCACCACACCAAGTGGTGCATCAAGGAGAAGTGATTTACTCAACTAGATCTGCACAAGTCCATTCCTGCCAATTTCTAGGGTTTACAAAAGTTGCATTGGCAACTTTCCCCAAATGAGCTCAAAATGGGTGGAAGGCCCTAATTATATGTGCCATTTCACCCTGTGGAGTCACAAGGCTAATGGAAATCATCTACTTTCCCAAACCAGCATCAAACACCTTCTGCCACTTTACCAAAATCCCATTTTTGGCCTCTCCCACTAATCTCCATGAGCTCTGCTTTTTACCACAACCCCTCCTAGATCCCCTCTATCTCCTGGATGCTTTCCTGCCTGAGGAAGAAATGATGAAGGGAGGGGGAACCCCATTTTTCTTCTTCGGACAGCAGATTCCCCTCTCTCTCAGCCTCCTTCTCTCCCCTCAGCTTTCCAGAGCATCCAAGGCTCTCTCCAGCTTTTGCCCATGCCCCCTCCAGCTGCCAGACACAAGTGGACACGCGCGGACGCGGGAAAACCGCGGATGCCGGCCAAAGTCACGCTCTGGAGGGCCTGGCAGGGCACCCGACCGTTGACGCCGCGTCCCTCGACCACCTCGAGCCTCCCCGCGCGCCAGTCGATGCCCCTCAGTGTCCGCTCCACGCCAGCAGGCCGCCCACTTGCTCTCACGCCCTCCTCTCTCTCCTCCAGCTCGCGCCAGAGCACCGCCCCGCTCGGCCAATGCTCGCGCTACTCCCATGGCCCGCCCGCAGCTCGTCCCCCTCCTCCTCTCTCTCCCTGGCACCCTAAACCACTCCCGCGTACGCCCCCGAGCCTCCATTGCCTCTCTAATGGCCGCCCGAGCCGATCCTGTGGGCACCCGTAGGCCACGCCTACGGTGGACCTCGGCCAGCCTATATAAGGCGACTCCGAGCCCCTCTCTCACTCCCTGTCGCTCCCCCACACTCCTAATCAACCTCCCGCACCCCCATTCGTCTCTAAAACCGCCCGAGCTCGAGATCGAACCCGAGCTCCGCCGCTTCGGCTCGCCGGAGTTCACGAGGTACATGCCTCCCCCGCTCCTCCACTGCCTCGATCTGGAACCACCGAGCACCCCTGATCATTTTCCCTTTCTCCCTTGCCTCTTTTGCAGCCGGAAACGGCCGGATCCGACAACGCCCGAAGCTCCTCCACCGTGCCTTCTCGTTGCCGGCGAAGCAGGCCACCCCGGCGACCGCAACCACCTCCACCCGAATGGCGACACAACGCTGAGCCCAGCCGTGCCCTCGCCCGACCTTGCCGTGCCCTACATCATCGCCGGTGAGCACGCCAGCCGTCTGGACTCGGGGTTAGGGATGACAGGCGGGCCCCGCCTGTCGGCCTCTCCCCTCCATCTCCCCTCTCTCTCTCGCTGATGTATGGGCCCCGCCCTTCAGGTTTAAACCTGGCGCGCGCGCGTGCACCAGCGCTGGGCCGCCTCTCTGGCTGGGCCTGCTGCGCTGCGGCTGTTCTGGCCCAGCAGGCATAGAGCCCTTTTTCCTTTTTTCTTTTTCTGTCACCCTTCCAAAAATTCCACAGGATAAAATATTTGTCCAAATAAATTGATTCCAACTCCTAAATTCCTAAAGTATTGCAACCTATTTAATGGTGCAACTTTCATTCAAATCCAACAAACTTTTCTTCACTGTAAATATTTAAATGTGATTTTAAGCATTTAAATATACCTTTGTAAATCCATTTCTCCTATTCTGCTACTCCAAATCCAAAACTAGGAATTTTCCCCTTCTTAGTTTTCACCCTAGTATTTAACAAAAATGAGTTCACATTTTTCTGAGCACTTTGGTTTTTCTGTTTTATTATTGCCTTATTTTTCTCGTTATTATTTTTGCGACGATAGATTGCGTTGCTGACGAAGGAGTTGGACCAGAAGACTTTGAAGACCCAGAAGACTTTGTTGAGCCAGGCAAGCAACCCTTTGACCATGTCTATGAAACCCTTTTTATGCATGTCATATAGCACCATATTGTTGTTGCATCGGAATCATGATGAGGTGGTAACCACTTTGATGGTTTGCCACCATACTTCCTCGTTGATACTTGCATTGTGCATGACCCTACCTTCTTATGAGGGTTATGCCGGTAGGAGTAGATAGGATGCTAAAGTAGTTGCTACGCAAAAAGGGACGGGTATATGCATGATGGAGGAGACAAAGTATTTTCAAAGGACTTTTCGAAAACCCCGTCGGGTGCCACTTATGCCCGGGGGAGATGATGAGTTGGGTAACCACTTGATGACGAAGTGGTGTAGCGAGGCAAGTGTGTGTGTTGTTTTTGAAAACGGATTAGATTTAAGATTTGTCGACTGTCCCAACCTTACATGTGCAACCACTCTACCCTTATATGGGAAAGGGCATTATTGATTACCTAGACCAATACTAGCTTGGAGCCCGCATTACTAGTGACGGGAGAGTTGTTGGTGCGCTCTCTCAGGACGGGGTCGTGCCAGGTAGGGCGGCCAAGAACACTTTTATGGGGCACCGGACACACCGTTGGTACCCCGTGCCAGTATGTGATGAATATGGGAGCGATGCTCCAAAATTTTAAGATGTGAAATGTTGGGCACGGGGGACACTACCAATCGAGTGGACTCCATGTTAGTGTCGTCTAGGGAAAGGTAGTGATCGGGTGCTTACCCCGGGTACTTGAGGTATCGTGGGTCGTGGATGACACAGAAGTTCCCCGGATCTTGTGGGTAAAGTGTGCAACTTCTGCAGAGTGTAAAACTATTCGAATAGTCGTGTCCACGGTCAACGACAGTTGGGCGGTGCTGCTTAAACTATGTCCAGAGTTTACAAACCAGTGTGTGTGTTCGGATAACTACTTGGGTCAAGTCAAAGGACTTGACGTGATTGAGATGGGTTGGTGCCCACTCTATTTATGTTGATACATGTAACCTTTCCTCATGGTTACTTGAATTCTCTAGATGCATGTCTTAAAAGTTGTTGAACATGTCATTGCACTCAAAACCAGCTTTCTGCAAAAATTTACCTATATCATGTATTGTTACATCTTGGACCAAAACATGGGTTGCTTACGAGTACATTCAAAGTACTCATCGGCTTGCCACTGGTTATTTAATTGACCAGGCATGGAAGAACTGGAGTTCGAAGAAGAGTTCTTTGGAGACGAACATGCAAACTAGGACATTTCCCAGTCAGAATGCCTGTAGGGTTAAGGCAGATGGCATGGGTTCTACTTATCGACGAAGATTTCCGCTGCTTGTGTTTCATTTGATGTTCAGCCCTTAAGGCTTTATCAATGTAAGACTTGACCATAATGGTCATAATTTGTGTAAGACGGTATGTATGGATGTAAGACTCTTGTTATTCAGCTTTTGTGTGTTCAGTGAGCATTGATCTCTGGGATCACTGTACACGTGCATTCCGGTGATCTCAACTTATGAGTCGGGGTCCCCACAAAGAGAATTAACATCAAGCAAAAGTCTATCAATGTTCCTAGCCAAATCATCAACTTTGAGCAATTTTTCTTCAAGCAAAGCATTAAAATTCTTTTGAGAAATCATAAATTCTTTCACACTATTCTCAAAATCAGAGGGCATCTTATTAAGATTACCATAATAATTATTGTAGGAATTTCCATAATTATTAGAGGGATTACTAGGGAACGCCCTAGCATTAAAATTTCCTCTATAAGCGTTGTTTCCAAAACTATTCCTACCAAGAAAATTCACATCCATAGATTCATTATTATTCTCAATCAAGGAAGACAAAGGCATATCATTGGGATCAAGAGGAGTATTTTTAGTAGCAAACATCTTCATAAGTTCATCCATCTTTCCACTCAAAACATTGATTTCTTCTATAGCATGCCCTTTTTTACTAGAAGATATTTTGGTGTGCCATTGAGAATAATTAGTCATAATATTATCAAGCAATTTTGTAGCATCTCCTAACGTAATTTCCATAAACGTACCTCCCGCGGCCGAATCTAAGAGATTTCTAGAAGCAAAGTTCAAACCGGCATAAAATTTTTGTATGATCATCCATAAATTCAAACCATGAGTAGGGCAATTGCGAAGCATCAATTTCATTCTTTCCCAAGATTGGGCAACATGCTCATGATCAAGTTGTTTAAACTTCATAATATCGTTCCTAAGAGTGATGATCTTAGCGGGAGAAAAATACTTACAGATAAAAGCATCTTTACACTTGTTCCAAGAATCAATACTATTTTTAGGCAAAGACGAAAACCAAAATTTAGCACGATCTCTAAGTGAAAACGGAAATAACTTCAATTTGACAATATCGTTATCCGTATCTTTCTTCTTTTGCATATCACACAAATCAACAAAATTGTTTAGATGAGTAGCAGCATCTTCACTAGGAAGGTTGGCGAATTGATCTTTCATAACAAGATTCAGCAAAGCGGTATTGATTTCACAAGACTCAACATCATTAAGAGGAGCAATCGAAGTACTAAGGAGATCATTATTATTGGTATTCGAGAAGTCACACAACTTGGTATTATCTTGCGCCATGGCAACAAGTAATCCAACACACAAGCAAATAGAAAAACGGCAAGCGAAAAGAGAGGAGGAGATTGGGAAAGAGAGGGCGAATAAAACGGCAAGGGTGAAGTGGGGGAGAGGAAAACGAGAGGAAAATGGCAAAATAATGTAAATGCGAGGGAGATGGGTTTGTGATGGGTACTTGGTATGTCTTGACTTGAGCGAAGACCTCCCCGGCAACGGCGCCTGAAATCCTTCTTGCTACGTCTTGAGCTTGCGTTGGTTTTCCTCGAAGAGGAGAGGGTGATGCAGCAAAGTGTAGCGTAAGTATTTCCCTCAGTTTTGAGAACCAAGGTATCAATCCAGTAGGAGGCTCCACAAAAGTCCCACCCACCTACACAAACAAACTGAGAACTCGCAACCAACGCAATAAAGGGGTTGTCAATCCCTTCACGGCCACTTGGGAAAGTGAGATCTAATAAAGATAGTATGATAAGATAAATATATTTTTGGTATTTTATAATATAGATGCAAAAAGTAAAGATGCAAATAAAGATATATTGAAAGCAAATATGATAAGAGATAGACCCGGGGGCCATAGGTTTCACTAGAGGCTTCTCTCGAGATAGCATAAGTATTACGGTGGGTGAACAAATTACTGTCAAGCAATTGATAGAAAAGCGCATAGTTATGAGATTATCTAGGCATGATCATGTATATAGGCATCACGTCCATAACAAGTAGACCGACTCCTTCCTGCATCTACTACTATTACTCCACACATCGACCGACTCCTGCCTGCATCTAGAGTATTAAGTTCATAAGAACAGAGTAACGCATTAAGCAAGATGACATGATGTAGAGGGATAAACACATGCAATATGATATAAACCCCATCTTGTTATCCTCGATGGCAACAATACAATACGTGTCTTGCAACCCTTTCTGTAACTGGGTAAGAACACCGCAAGATTGAACTCAAAGCTAAGCACTTCTCCCATGGCAAGAAAGACCAATCTAGTAGGCCAAACCAAACTGATAATTCTAAGAGCCTTGCAAAGATAACTCAATCATACATAAAAGAATTCAGAGAAGATTCAAATATTATTCATAGATAAACTTGATCATAAACCCACAATTCATCGGATCTCGACAAACACACCGCAAAAAGAGTTTACTTCGAATAGATCTCCACAAGAGAGGGGGACAACATTGTATTGAGATCCAAAAAGAGAGAAGAAGGCGTCTAGCTAATAACTATGGACCCGTAGGTCTGAGGTAAACTACACACAACTCATCGGAGGGGCAAGGATGCTTATGTAGAAGCCCTCCATGGTTGATTCCCCCTCCGACAGAGTGCCGGCGAAGGCTCCAAGATGAGATCTCGCAGATACAGAAGGTTACGGTGGTGGAAGTTGTGTTTCGTGGTGCTCCTGGATGTTTTTGGGGTACGTAGGTATACATAGGAGGAAAAAGTACGTCGGTGGCCGCCCGAGGGGCCTACGAGACAGGGGGCGCGCCCTACAGGCGGGGCGCGCCCTCCTATCTCGTGGGGCCCTCGGGAGCTTCTTGACTTGCACTCCAAGCTCTCCGGATCAGATTTGTTCCAAAAATCACACTCCCGAAGGTTTCATTCCGTTTGGACTCCGTTTGATATTCCTTTTCTTCGAAATACTGAAATAGGCAAAAAAACAGCAATATGGGCTGGGCCTCCGGTTAGTAGGTTAGTCCCAAAAATTATATAAATGTGTAAAATAAAGCCCACAAACATGCAAAATGGGTAATATAATAGCATGGAACAATCAAAAATTATAGATACGTTGGAGACGTATCAGGATCCCGGCAAGGCCCTTGTCGGGGAAATCCGCGGGGCCATAGCCCATCCCATGCCCGCCAAGTTTCCACCGCCGCCCTCATGCAGCTGCCAGCCCACCAACTAGGAAGGCACCTGCGTGTCGACGTGAGGCTTCCAAGCCAACTCAGCGCATGCCTGCGTGGTGGCATGCAAATCTTCGTGAAGGCCCTACCATCGCGCCACCTCAGTAGCCTGAGAGCCTACATGGTGCTGACCGCCTCGCTGGCCCGGGCGCGTGTCGAAGCAGGGCGAGGCGGTGGTAAAGTGAGGGGGACCCCTAAGAGGCGCATTAAATGCATCTTGTCCCATAATGGCTAAGCGATAAGCTTAGCCTCTGTACTCCGATGCCACCTCCTGTGTGCCAATGTGGCGATCCCCTTGACTATAAAAGGAGGCCCGAGGCATCCAGGAGAAGGATTGGGACCTGGGCACAAGTTACACTCATCGTAGCTAGCTCAAGAACTCCAAGAACACAGATATACACACCAAAGCAAGACTAGGGTATTACGTATCCTCGCGGCTCGAACCTAGGTAAACGACCCGTGCGCTGGTGCTGACTGCTGATCCCGCTCTTCTCACGATCCCGCGCCCCGCAACCGTAGTAGGGATTCTTGTGATCCCATAGGTGTCATTTCCACCGACATCTTTGGCGCGCCAGGTAGGGGCGGAGTTGTGAGAATCTGGTTGGGCAGCTAGTCAAACAGCTCTCAGTCGCCATGGCTCCCAAGAGGAAGACGACCATGGCAATCGGTTCATCCGGGACCGGACTGCCTGTACCGATACGGACCGGTAGCGGGCCAGTCGCGGAAAGAGCCCATGGCGCGACCCGCGAACACCCACATCGCCCTGGCAGTCCAGGCCTGGGGAGCGGCGTCGTTCGTGTGCCAGGCGACAGGCCGCATGCCGCAAACTCCAAAGACGGAGTTGGGCCCCCCGCAGGCGGCGCGGGGCCCTCCAGGGGCGTCACCATGCCGCCCGACGGCGGCGTGGCGGCCTCCAAGACACCAACGCCGGCGCCCATAGCACGCTCTTCCCAAGTTATGCTCGATGAGCAGCGCCACCCTGCTGGTGACCCTAGGCGCTTCCCTGGGAAGAGTCCCGCGCGTCCTTCATGGGACAAGGAAGGCCAGCATGCACGCCGAGGCACTGGTGAAAATGGCGGACGGCCGCAGGGTCGTGATAGAGCTCCTTCTAACATAGTTAGAAGTCGAAGCGCGTCACAATCCATGCATCTTTTGCCGCTGCCCACACCGGTAGAAGCTCTGGCGCGTGCGCAGCTGCTCCTCGACTTTCCTCCCGCCGCGGAGAGGCTCGACGAGTGGAGAGCCACTGTCCGGAGTCTCGTCGGCATCGCCAACAAAGATGAGCCATGACTAGCAGGGCCCGTAGGACATCGCTCCGTTGAGCCACCGCATGCCAGCGGTGGACGGGCCGGTGGCGATGCAGCCACAGTGCATTCTCCTCCCCCACGCCAGCCACCGCGGGTGTCGATCCGTCGCGATGACGCTCGTGATGATATCTCAGTAGCATCGTCCGATCCGTGGACCAACTGCGACCAGCATCATGTTCTTCGGGAGCGAGCCCTTGAAGATGCTCGAACCACCATCGAGCGCCGACGTGATGCGCGCCACCAGCCAGACAAGTGGGCAGGGCCCACTATGGACCACCCAGAACCGGGAGGCTACAGTGACCTACCCCATGAGGTGGGTTGTCCGGCCTTCACCCGTGAGCCGCGGCAGTTCCAGTGGCCCTCCCACCGCACGTTCAAGCCCGACGTTGGCGAGAAGTACAATGGCAAGACTCACCCGTCAGAGTTCCTTAGCATCTACACCATCGCAATGCAAGCTGCTGGAGCCCGCGACGATTAGGTGCTTGCCAATTACTTCCCGTTGGCGCTCAAGCCCAATGTTATGTCATTGTTGATGCACTTGCCAGTGGATTCCATTTCTTCTTGGTCGGATCTGTGTCATGAGTTTGTTGGTGCCTTTACTGGAGGCCATCAAGCTCATGGCCAGGCGAGTGATTTGCACATCATCCCCTAGAAGTTAGGAGAAAACTTGCGCAAGTACATCCAAAGGTTCAGCCGAGTATAGTATAACATCCCAGACATTCATCCTGCCGCCGTGATCAGGGCATTCCATCAGAATGTGTGTAACGGCAAGATGCATGAGGAGCTGGCGATGAACAAGGTCAGGGATGTGGCCGAACTTTATGTTCTGGCCGATAGGTGCGCTTGGGCGGAAGAGGGGAGGAAGTACCCCGGCGAGGACGTCGGCACGGAAACAGACTCCACGGACAATGACACCACTGCCCCGATGAAGAAGGGTCGCCACTGTAACAGGAAGCGCTAGGGCAAGATTGTACTTGCTGCCGAGGGGTCCGATGACACCGACACCGCCAAGAAGGCCAAGGCGAGCGACCCCGGCAAGGAATTCGCCAGGTGTGCCGCTTGTCGGGCCTTGGCGGCTGCCGACAAGCCAGGGGGCTCTGACAAGCAGTATTGCAAGATCCACTGCACCAAAGGCCACGACCTCCAGAACTGCCGACAAGTTGAGCTGCTCGCTAAGAAGCAGAAAGTTGAATATGAAAGGAGAAGGGTCAAGATGGTGCCGAAGGATCTAGCAAGGAGGCCGCCGCGGCAAGGATAACCAGCAAGAGAGGCTCGCTCGGGGCCGCGACAAGAAGCAGGAAGATGATGATCATGACGAGGACGACGAGTCCAGCGAGCACGAGTTTCGAAAATCTACAGAGGCCATGTGTGTCGACGGTGGCGCCTCGCTGCACACATCTTACTGCAAGCTCAAGCAATGGGCGCGTGATATTTCAGCGGTGGAGCCATCACTCGATGCATGGAAGCCACTGAAGTGGTCCAGCACGCCTATCATCTTCGACACCGAGGACCACCCTGATCGCACTACTACGGTCGGGTGTTTGCTATTGTTGGTCTCACCAACGATTCGCAACCTCAAGGTGACAAAGATGCTAGTTGACGGCGGGGCCGGTCTGAACTTGATCTCGCCTATTGTGATCAAAAGGCTGCAGCTCCATGATGGAGACCTCGAAGAGACATGCACGTTTCAAGGGGTCAACACGGGGAGGAGCCAACCGAAGGGAAAGGTCACACTGCCCGTGACGTTTGGAGGCGAGTTGAACTACAGGACGGAGAGGATTGTCTTTGATGTAGCCGAGATCCCCTTGCCCTACAACGGGATCCTCGGCCGCCGGTGCTAGCCAAGTTCATGGCGGCTTCCCATTACACCTACAACACGCTGAAGATGCCCGGGCCGATGAACATCATCACCGTTCCCTCCGACAAGAAAGATATGCTGATTTGCACTGACCAACTCTACCAGGAAGCAGTTGCAGCAGCTGTCGCCAAGGCACTTGCTCCTGCCGTTGAATCCCCGGGAGGGAAGAAAACCGGCGAGACCTCTCGCGCCAACTCCGGCAAGCGCACCTCTTCGGGGTGTTGCGCTCCCGTTGAGGACGTGCCAGAGAGCTCCACCGGCAAGAGCAAGAAATCTAGAGCTGCACCACCAGAGACCAAGAAGGTGTCCATCAGAGAGGACGGCACGGGAGGGGCTTTCACCATAAGCTCCACCCTCGACAACAAATAGGAAGGCGAGCTCGTCACTTTCCTGCGGGCGAATGTCGATGTGTTTGTGTGGCAAGCATCCGACATCCCCGGTGTTCCCAGGGAAGTGATTGAGCACCATCTTGCTGTCTGTCCTCATGCGCGGCCCGTCAAGCAAAAGATTAGGAAGCAAGCTCTGGAGAGGCAGGAGTTCATCACAGAAGAGATCAGGAAGCTAGAGGCGGCAGGCTTGGTAAGAGGGGTACTCCATCCGACGTGGTTGGCCAATCCGGTGGTGGTGCACAAGGAAAATGGGAAGTGGAGGTTGTGTATCGATTACACAGATATCAATAAGGCTTGTCCGAAAGACCCTTTCCCATTGCCGCGCATCAACAAGATTGTTGACTGCATGGCCGGGTGCAACCTGTTATCATTCCTTGATGCCTACTCAGGCTACCACCAGATCTTCATGACAAGAGAAGATGAGGAGAAGACAGCATTCATCACCCCATGTGGTACGTATTGCTTTTTACGGATGCCTTTCGGGTTGAAGAGTGCTGGCTCAAGATTTGAAAGAGCAGTCCAAATTGGTTTTGAGCCTCAGCTACATAGAAATATGGAAGCTTATATGGATGACATAGTGGTCAAAACCAAGGACAAGCCGACACTTGTGCCAGATTTGGAAGAGACGTTTGCAAATTTGCGCAAGATCAACCTCAAGTTGAACCCTGAGAAGTGTGTCTTCGGTGTCCTGTCCGGCAAGCTTCTCGGGTTCTTTGTGTCGCGGCGTGGGATTGAGGCAAATCCAGACAAGATCAAGGCCATCGGGCAGATTGAGGCACCTAAGCGGATCAAAGATGTGCGCCGGCACACTGGCTGCATCGCCGCCATGAGCAGGTTCATCTCCAAGTCTGCTAAGCATGCCCTTCCCTTTTTTAAGATCTTGAAGAAGGTGGGCCCAATGGAGTGGACCCCGGAGGCTAAGGCAGCGCTACAGGATTTGAAGAAATACCTCTCCTCTACCCCAGTGCTGGTTGCGCCCAAACCACAAGAACCGTTGCTGATGTATCTAGCGGCAAAGAATCAAGTGGTTAGTGCCACACTGGTGGCGCAGAAGGAGGTCCACAAAGAGGCAGCAGCAACAGCAGAGTTGACAGATGGCGAGCCGGAACCCTCCCCGGCAGGGCCTGGTACCGGCAAGACTGGGCCCCCGGCAAGGTCTGACACCAGTACGATAGGGCCCATGCAACTATGTGAACTGGTGCAGAAGATGAAGATGATGCAGCACCCGGTTTACTTGCTTCAGCTCCCTCCTACAGGGGGCTAGGTCGAGCTACTCCGGTGTGCAGAAATTGCTCTTCGGCCTCCTTATGGCCTCGAGGAAGCTGCGCATTACTCCCAAGCACATGAGATCACCGTTCTCACCCGCCTCCCGTTGCAACGGATACTGCATAACCCAGATGCAACGGGGAGGATTGTGGAATGGGCCTTGGAGCTGTCAAGTTTTGGTTTGAAGTTTGAAAGCACCTCAACAATTCAGAGCAGAGTCTTGGCGGAGTTCATTGTTGAATGGACCTCGACGCCCGACGAAGAGATCCAGGAGACCACTCTCCCCGGCAAGGGAACAAGTCGCAACTAGATTATGTACTTTGATGGGGGCTTTTTCGCTACAAGGCGCTGGTGCTGGTGTGCTTCTCGTCGCACCCACCGGAGAGCACCTCAAGTACGTGACCCAGATGCACTTCCCCAGGGAGATGTCGATGAACAACACTGCTGAATATGAGGGATTGCTTGCTAGTCTCAGGATCGCGGCAGACCTCGGGGTCAAGAAGCTCATCGTCATGGGTGATTCACAGCTTGTCGTTAGGCAGGTCAACAAGGATTATCAAGGAGGAAGTGAGGAAACTGGAGGAGCGCTTTGACGGTATACAGGCAGAGCATGTCCCCCGAGTGGAGAATGACATCTTTGAAGCGCCCTGCCCTCATGCTACCTGTGGAACGAGGTACTTTTGTGCTTTGATTAACTCAACCATCCGTAGAACCATCGACAGAGCCGAACAAATGGAGGAAGTCAGACCCTGGCAAGTACTTCCCCACCGAGGTCCCTGGAGCCGCTGGCGAAGGTGTTGCCATGGATGCCGAGCCTGCCATGGGACAACCGACCTCGGCGGGGCACCAAAACTTTTCCATGGAGGCGACTGCTCCCGCGGTGGAGGAAATGCCTTTGGTCCATGCCGTCGAGCCACCGGCTCCATCATGGGCTCAACATATCGTCTGATTCCTCCTAACAGGGGAGCTTCCTGGGGAGCAGGAAGAAGCAGAGAAAGTAGCCCGCCGGTCTGCTCTATACCAGTTCATTGACAATGTTCTGTACAAAAAAAGACCGAACGGAGTGAAATTGAAGTGCATCCCCCGGGAGGAAGGACTGGAGTTGTTGCCAAAGATACATGGAGGCATATGTGGCTCCCACATAGGGTCGAGGGCCCTTGCCGGCAAGGCTTTCCGGCAAGGTTTCTTCTGGCCCACTGCCCTACAGGATGCGACGGCACTAGTAACCAAGTGTGAAGCGTGCCAGTTCCATTCGAAGAACCTTCATCAGCCAGCTCAAGCCTTGCAGACAATCCCTCTCTCCTGGCCATTCTCGGTTTGGGGGCTTGACATACTGGGCCCTTTTCCCCGTGCCGTTGGGGGCTTTGAGTACTTGTACGTTGCAATCGACAAGTTCACAAAGTGGCTGGAAGTGGAAGCAGTGAGGAAGGTGACTGCACAATCAGCCGTCAAATTCTTTAAGGGGCTACTTTGCCGCTTTGGTGTGCCGAACAGAGTCATCACCGACAATGGCACGCAGTTCACAAGCCACACCTTCATGCAATACATTGAAGACCTCAACAGCAAGGTCTGTTTTGCTTCTGTGGCACACCCACGGAGCAACATCCAAGCGGAGAGGGCAAATGCTGAAGTGTTGCATGGCCTGAGGACGAAGACTTTTGATAGGCTGCACAAGAGCGAAAGGCGCTGGATCGATGAGTTGCTGGCGGATCATTGGTCGATCAGAATGACGCCATATGAAGCAGTTCTCCCCATGGAACTCATATATGGGTCACCTCAAGTGCTCGCTTATGATGAGCTTGAGCAAGAGAGATTGCGGCAAGATGACGTGACGCTCCTCAAGGAAGATCGTCTTCGGGCGGCTGTGAGAGCAGCATGCTACCAGCAAGCCTTGCGCCGCTACCATAGCCGCAAGGTTCATGCCCGAAGCTTTGAGGAAGGCGGCCTTGTTCTTCGGCGCGTTCAGTCAGCCAAGAATTCCAACAAGTTGATGCCGAGGTGGGAAGGCCCTTATCAGGTAACACGAGTCACTAGGCCTGGCGCAGTCCGCCTGGAGACCGAAGATGCCATTCCAGTGAGCAACTCCTGGAACATCGAGCATCTTCGCAAATTTTACCCATAAGGCGCGGCTGCCGGCCCCCCGGCAATCCACGTTTTGTACAAGCCTTGCCAACAAGGCATGTAACCCTCTGTACAAAGCCAGGAGCAGATCCTGAGCATAAATAAACGAAGCGCTGGCGCCCTAAGTTATAGCATGCAAGCTAGATTGAGTCTCTCCCTCGGTTAGGGTTGATAGTGCTTAGCGGCGACTAACCCCTAGCATAGAGGTCGAATTTGCGTCTCTTTGTTCCTCTCCGTCCTCTTTGGTTCACAGGATACCGCCAAGCTCAGTGGAAGGAGGAGAACAAGCCGGCGCTCCGGCCCCGGCAAGCCAAGCTTGCCGGGGGCTGAACACACGAAGGTCCACCCACGGCAAGCTAGGGTTGCCGGGGGCTGTGGATTCAGATAAGTTTTATTATCCCCTTTTATGCATTTCCGTATAAAATTGGGACATATGAAGCCTCGTTTTATTCCAAGGCTGCCGTGGTCCCTCCACTCCTGCCATCCGAGAACCTCTTCTTGGTTCAGAATTTGGTTGTAGCCGTGGCAGCAAGGAAGCAAGCGTAGGGCCCACCCCCATTTCGCCCCTGCCTCCGCAAAAGGCGTGAGTATGGTCGAATGGAGTAGGGGGCGTCAAGGCCTGCTGCCGGGCAACGATGTTTATGTTAAAAATAACAAGGATTAGTTCCATGGTATGGGCTTTGCTCACACACACAAGACCCGGCAAGCACCCTTTTTCATTAATACATTCCATACAGGTACAGTTTGTACGGAATGTAAACATGAATAGGGGGATTACAAGTTTTAAATCTAGCCAAGGCCCGTAGGCTTACAAGCTAAAAAAAGATAAGGTGCCCGTAATCCCTTTCTTGTCCCTCTCCTCGGGAAACGGAACAAGAAGGCAAGAGGGCAGGAGGAGCGCCTAGGCGAGGTACGAGGAGCAGAAGGCACCAAGAGAACATGCCAGTGGCCACCTGGGGGAAGGGCTGGTGATGATGGTGCCGGGAAGAAAGCTGGAAGATGAGGCAGCGGCCCATCAATACGCTACGGAGGCGTCGGTGCCATCATACTCTGACTTGACGGCCCGCCACCCGCCTTCTTTACCTTTACCGGTCTTCCCATGCCAGCCGCCCAAGGAGACGACCCCGAGAAATTCAAGGAGTCGTCTCCACCGGGAGAAAGGGCCCAGTGTAGATGCTGCTACTGCCGGTACCGCCCTGGGGCGGCGGGTCCAGCACCTAGTCGGACCCTTCATCCTCTTGCCTGCTACCCTCGTCGTCGCTGCTGCTGTCCTCCTCGTCACTCTCACTTGAGGACGAGTCTTCATCATTCGAGGAGCTCTCCATGCAACACTTCAGGCGAGTTCCGAAATCACCGAAGACCTTGATGGAGAGGAGGCCATTCTCCATTAACTTGAAGTAGAGAATGAGCCTCGCCATCAGGCTGTGGATGCGAACAAAGGTTTTCCATCCGCGGCGAAGATACATGTATTGAGGGGCCGGGAAATCAACATCGGCCCATGTGCCGCTGTTTCGGCAGAATGCAAATATGCGAATATGCTGATATGCTAAGCCATGCTAAAATAACATGATGCAATTACAATACATGAGCATGATATCAACATAAGCATGAGGGTACAACATAACTATCGACCATATCAACAATGAATCATATCCAACTGAGCATGGCATAATGACGTGCATGAATAACACAAGTACAACACTACTCATAGTAACCTAGCATGACCACTAGCATCAACGGTAAATAGCATGCAACACATATCAACAATGCTACCATGCAAGCATTTAACCAACTGAATGCAATGGAACATGCATAGGTCGACACTCGGAACAAACGGTAGTCATGCACTGAAAACCATCACCAACATCAACATGTACTACTAGCAAGCATATGCATATGAAAGGAATACTAGTAGGTAGAACATGATAAAAGAGTACAAGACTACATAGCACGAAAGTGAACATGCAACTTTAAGCATCAGCGGAACAACGATGACCATGTTTTAAACAAGCAAACATTTATTAAAGATTCAAGTTGAAAACCATGGCTAATGCTTGACTATCATGCAAGTGGGTATTGTGGCTTGCCTGGGGATGAAGAAGGCACCGGGGAGAAGTGCGGTGAAGCCACGGAAAGATTCGCCGGAAATAGTCCTCTCTTGGAGGGGCTATTTACGTGCAAGGGCAAAAAGTTCATCTTCAGAATTTTAGCATATGGTGAAAGTGTGACCAACAGAATGGGCTCGACGAGACAAACAAATAGGCTTTGGATTCACCTTAAACGGAGTTACGAGCAAAAAGTTGTGGAGGGTTGAAGTTCAGGGACTTTTCTAGAAAAATAACATCACAAACAAGTCCCTGAGTGGATAAGGCAGAAACGCATATAAGGAAATATGCTTTCAGAAGTTGAAAACATAATATGGAAATCTGTTTCCACTTATCTAGCGTGGGGGTGGGGTCAACGCGTGTGGCTGCCAGGTGGGGTCGGGGCTGAGTCGCTAATGGGCGGGTCCCACGGGTTGTGGGGCCCGTCACTTATCCAACTGGGCAGGCGGTGTCGTGGTTCTAAGTCTGATAGTAGTGTAGGGGGTACTAAAGGAGAGGCAAGATCCTAGCTATGGAATAGTTGTACATGCAAGAGTTTTACGAGTTCAGGCCCTTCTCAGAGGAAGTATAGACCTACGTCTCGGTGCCCGGAGGCGGTCGACTGGATTATATGCGTGTGAGTTACAGGGGTGCGAACCCTTTACACTGAGGAGGGGGTGGCTTATATAGAGTTCTCCAGACCCCTCCGGCCCTCAGTCATGCATGGTTTAAAGTAAATTAAGTCAGGAGGCTACTGGTAACGCCCTCATAAAGTGTGATGAAGACCATAAAGGCTACTTATGACAGACCGTTACACGCAGAGTGACTTTAGATCTCCTGGCCGTCGAGTGGTTAGCTTCATGGTCGAGTGTCCTCGAGTCTGTCGGGTGGATTACCTTAAAGTCGACTGACAGGTAGTTTCTTCTAGAGATGTCCTGGGGTAGGGTAGCTTAGACAGGTCCATGACCCTACCCTAGGTACATAGCTTCATCATTAGCCCCCGAATGGATCGAGGTTTGAGTGGGGAAGGAGTTGAGAATCCTTCCGACCCATCTCTCGTGCTACGAGTATGTCTTGTCTTGGATCAATGAATCATTAGGTGATGGCATCAACTTCTTTTTCAGTCGCCTTGATCCATTCTTTATATCTGTCGAGTGAAGTTTTTTGCTTGGGGAGCTCCGAGTGTCAGAACGGAGGGGATCTTCTATCTGACGAGTCGTTCTGCAACCCGCGGATTCTGCGGGATTCGAATTTTGGGAAGCGCGCGGGACGGGGCGAGGCCGCAGCAATCGAACGGGATAAGGCAGGGACGCCTCGATCTCCGTGCCACCTTTTTCGCCACGTATTGCGCGCGCGACTGTTGCGGGATTTGACAGGATCGTCCGGGCCCATATGTCAGCCACTCGGAAGGAGCCTTATATAAAGCGCCGGACGGGGATTTTTCAACAGTGCTCCCTCATTCCTTCCTCTTCTCCAGATTTCTCCGCCGCGCTAGCTTCTGCCTCAACGCCGCTGCCTCGCGCATGCCTCGCCGGTGACGATGGTGAAGGAGAAGACGGCAGCTCTGGAGCGGGCGAAGAAAGCGACGGCGAAGGCAAAGGGGAGGGGAACCAGTCGGAGTGGCTCCTCATCGAGGACCGGCTTGCCGCCGGGCTGGATCCAGGGCGACTGGATCCGCTCGACAATCACTCAAGCAGATCTCGATGACCTGGCCGACGGAGGGCTGATCCTCCATGGATCGGGGCGGCTCCCGGGGAGAGAGTCAGAGCCGCAGCCTCAGGAGGGTGAGTGTGTTCTTCTGGCCACCCAGGTCGACCGTGGGTTTTCTTTGCCGCCCCACCCTTTCTTCCGAGGGTTTCTGAATTTCTTTGGGGCGCAACTCCACCACTTCACACCCAACTCTATAGTGTATCTCGCCGCCTACGTGTCTCTGTGTGAATGCTTCTTGGGTTGCCGGCCTCACTAGGGCCTCTTTAAGCACATCTTCACCTGTCGCTCCTAGACGGTGAAGAAAGCCAATCCGAATGACGAGAGGACACATGTGATCCAAATGTGCGGGGGCCTTGGGATCCAGTTGAGGGGGGAAAGTTCTTTTTTGACCATGGTTTTGCCCGACTCCGTCCGAGGGTAGCAGTCGACTTGGTTTTATTGTAAGGACCAGACGATGCCAGGGCAGTCGACCGAGCTACCTCCCTTTTCCATGGAACGAGTGAGGAAGCCCTCCTATTTGAAGGTGGTCCGGAGGAGAAGGCGCAGGTGAAGGTGCTGGTCGAGCGCGTCGTGCATCTCATCCGCGACGGGGTGACCGGTATGGACCTCCTGGAGGTCTTCCTCCGGCGGCGCATCCAACCGCTCCAATTCCGAGACCATCCTATGTGGATGTATTCTGGAACTGAGGACACCATTCGGATCCACTCGGAGGAGAACGACGACGTCACGGTGGAGCGGTGAATGGGAAGCATTACGGGGAACAAGGACAACCCACGAGGAGCCAGGAGGGTCGTTCCACTCGACCAATCATATGAAGTTGACAAGGTCCAACACTGCATTTCTGACTGCGATTCTGTTTTTCTTTCCATTCTGTCTGTTTGAAATCAACCGACTGACTTTTGTCTTATTTGATGTCTACTAGGTCACGACTGAAATGTACTCGATGCCCAACGAGGCGCAGGAACAAGCTGAGGAGGGGGAGGCGAGTGGAGGTGAAAGCGAGGAGGGGGAGTGGAAATCTGACGATGAGGGGGAAGAGGATGAAGACGGTTCCAGCAAGGAGGAGGAGGAAATGGAGGTCGATCCTCCTCGCACGGAGAGGCGATCCAAGCTCGCCCACGACCCCGCAAGGGAGCGCGGCAAAGCGGTCGCGCCCGTTGTGTCGTCGACAAAGCGCTCTCGGACGGCCTCTCCGGCGCCGACTGAAAAAGCGCTGAAGCATCCGCAGGCAGAGTCGTCCAAGACGCCGAAGGCCTTGCCCAAAATGAAAATGGCCATTCCCACCATCTCCGGGTAACAGAAGGATTTGAGTTTCTTTGTTCAGCTCAAGTGAACTTCCGGTCGACTCATCGACTAACCAACTGATTTCTGAAATCTGCAGAGCTGCTACCTCTGAGACCTCCGCCAAGGATGGCGACCAAGAAATGGAAGATGCTGTTACCTCCAACCCTGGTACATCCTCTTGTAGCTTTCACTTTGGTCGACTGGATCTTTGTGTTCCAACTCTGGATTTACCTTGTAGCTCCTCGCCACGTCATTGATCTCCCTGACGATGATGACGAGGTACCTCTGAAGGCGAGGAAGAGCAGAAAGGACCCGGCTGGCAGGGCCACTCGGACTGCGTCAGCACCTGAGGTGCCAGTTCAAGAGGGTGGTGACGCTGCTTGGCATTCTGTGACCTTTGCCGTGCCGCTGACGAGCGTCAGGCCTTCGTCGTCGACTGCCGAACCGCCCTCCCTTTTCGCCACACACCACGTCCCAGAGGACCAGGCGGGCGCTGCTAAGGAGGCTATACGCCAGGCGGGGATTATGATGGAGCAAGTGAAGGCGATCCGGGAAGCCAGCCAAGCGGCTTACGATGCAAGCTCGGCCCTTCAGAGCAATGTCCAGGTTAGTTGACAACCGTCTGTTCTGTTAGGATATGTTATCTGAAGATTTTCTTTCTAGAAATCTTTGTGTCTATACACCCACTGGGTGTGTCGATTGGGTTTGTAGAACTAGTGGGGGCACGCTGAGTGCACCCACTGGGTGTAGTCTCCGAGACTATGGTGGACTACGAGCAGTCGAATGTAGTCTTTATAGTTGAAATTTCTTCACTCGGTCTGGTGGGAGCAAGTCGAGTGGAACATTAGGACCTGTGGGGGCACACTGAGTGCACCCACTGGGTGTAGTCCCCGAGACTATGGTGGACTGCGGGCAGTCGACTTTAGTCTGAAGAAGTCTCTCTCTCTTTTTTTAGACTATGATGAGACCGTAATCTCTTTGTTCCTCTTGGTCGGCTAATCGGATCGAGTCGGTAGAACTAGTGGGGGCACGCTGAGTGCACCCACTGGGTGTAGTCCTCGAGACTACTGTTGAATATTTTGATTCGACTGTAGTCTTAGAAACGTTACTGTTTTTCTCTTAGTCACTCGGAAGTAACCTCTCTTTAATGTCTGTCGACTGTTTCTTTCCAGAAATCTTGCGAGCTCGTGGCCCGTTATACTGAGTTGGAGAATAAACACATACAGCTCGACCTCGACTTAAAACTTGTCCAGGAGAACTTTCAGAAGGCGAAGGACGAGGCAACAAGTACGATTGGTGAGAACTTGACGATTGTTTTTATCTTTCTGCCCGTTATTGATTCTGACCTCCTTGCCATTTTGCAGAGAAAATGAAGGCGGCTCTGATCAAGAAGGACCAGGAACTTGGTGAAGCGCAGAAGGCTACATCTGATAAAACGAAGCTTGCGGAAGAGAAGCTGTCTTCAGTCGGCAAGCTCGAAGAGGAGAACGTCAGCCTGAAAGTTGCTCTTGACGCGGCCAACAAGGAAGTCAGCCGTCTGAAGAACGACAAGATTGCTCTGAGTGAGAAGGCAAGTGAACTGGTGGGGAAGAAGAACGATCTGGAAGCTTATCTGGGAGGGCTCACCAAGAAGTTGTTCCTCATGCTTGAAGGTAACCTCTTTCACTCGACTGACTTGTCACTGTTGATTCGTCGCGGAACTGCTGGTTCATGTCTGACTTGTGTTTACAGAATTCTGCCAAAACTTTGAGGAAGAGGCCAGTCGAGTGGAGACAGGTTTGGATCCTATCAACTCTCCAATGAAGGATGAAGCTGCCACGAATGTGCTTCGACTGGAGTCTCGCGTCGCTCGCGTGGTGGATTATCTGGCCCGACTGAACGCAGCAGCGACGCGAATCGACACGACACTCTGGCCAGGGAGACGCTTCAGAACGACCTTGAGTCTTTGATGACTCGACTGAATGAAGTCCCAGGCCGAGTGCAAGAGTGGAAGAAGTCTTCTGCCAGGTGCGGTGCTGACGTAGCTCTGTCTTTAGTCCGTGTTCACTGCAAAGACGCGCGAGAGGAAAAGCTGGTGTCCCTCAAGGTAGCCAATACTAAGAAGCATGACTTCCGATCCTTCATGGAGACATTCATTGCAGCCGCCACTCGGATTGCTGACGGAATCGATCTGGACGAGTTCATCGCACCTTCCAGTCCTCCACCGGAGGAGTAAAAAACTTTTATGCTTGATGCCTTAAATTCGCCTTGGAATGCCGAGTGGTTTTTGTAACCGATAAACTTTAACAGGCTAGATGCCTGAGCACTTCTGGATCCGTAGGACGTTATCTGAACTTGATGCCTGAGCTTTGCGGTTGAATATGTTTGCATTTGTCTTCGAACGACATTGTTTTTCGCTCGGAATATATTTTTGTGCTTGGGACTTGTTCTTGCAGGCCGGAGTACAGACCCAGTCGTCTTGTGTCCTTGCGACCCAGGATGAAGCGCACATTGTATTTGTCCCGAAACTCGAAGGTCGTAGTCCTTGCAAAGCGCACGTGATATTTTTGCCGGAGCCCGGAGGTGAAGGTAATCAATCGACCTGCACCTTGTCGTCCTTGCGGGTCAGAACGATTTTAGTACTTAGGCGAGTGCTGAACTGCAGCTAAGACTCCGAGTGTGAGGCAGACTCACCACTCGGTAGGATTTTAAACACTTAGGCAAGCACTCGGCTGCAGCTAAGCCCCCGAGTGAGAGGCAGGTTCACCACCCGGTATGATTTTAAACACTTAGGCGAGCACTGGGCTGCAGCTAAGCCTCCAAGTGAGAGGCGGGTTCACCACTCGATAGGATTTTAAACACTTAGGCGAGCACTGGGTTGCAGCTAAGCCCCCGAGTGAGAGGCGGGTTCACCACTCGGTAGGATTTTCAACACTTAGGCGAGCACTGGGCTGCAGCTAAGCCCCCTAGTGAGAGGCGGGTTCACCACTCGATAGGAGTTTCAACACTTAGGTGAGCACTGGGCTGGAGCTAAGCCCCCGAGTGTGAGGCAGACTCACCACTCGGTGGAATTTTATTGTTTCTCATTGTATTTGTATTGTAGCTCGAAGGAGAAGGTAGCAGTCGACCTGCACCTTGTCGTCCTTGCGGATCGGAATGGATTTCATACTTAGGCGAGTGCGGGACTGCAGCTAAGCCCCCGAGTGGGAGGTCTGCTCTCCACTCGGTAGGATTTTTAAACACTTAGGCGAGTACTAGACTGTAGCTAAGCCCCCGAGTGGGAGGTTTGCTCTCCACTCGGTAGGATTTTTAAACGCTTAGGCGAGTACCGGACTGCAGCTAAGCCCCCGAGTGGGAGGTTTGCTCTCCACTCGGTAGGATTTCAAACACTTAGGCAAAACGGATTCGCAGCTAAGCCCCCGAGTGGGAGGTTTGCTCTCCATTGGGTAGGATTTCAAATACTTAGGAGAAACGGATTCGCAGCTAAGTCTCCGAGTGGGAGGTTTGCTCTCCACTCGGTAGGAAAATACTTAGGCGAAACGGATTCGCAGCTAAGTCTCTGAGTGAGAGGCTTGCTCGTCACTCGGTAGGAATTTTTTTTACAAACTTAGGCGAAACAGATTCGCAGCTAAGCCACCCACTGGGGGATTTCTTACACAAGCAAAAGCGATAACAATAAATCGGAAAATTATGACACTTTTGTCTTTGATAGATAAACTACAGGAGTACTTTTCTTACATCTCATCTAAGTGAGTATTTAAGTGTAAAAGGGGCGGAGCAGATCTGCTTCCCAGGCTCATGGCTTATCAATCTGGCGATCGACGTTGTAAAGACGGTACGCTCGGTTGTGGAGAACTTTGGTGACGATGAAGGGGCCTTCCCAAGTAGGGGCGAGTTTGTGTGGCTTCTGTTGGTCCACTCGGAGGACCAAGTCTCCTTCTTGGAAGGCTCGGCTCTTCACAATTCTAGCGTAGAATCGATGCAAGTCTTGCTGATAGATGGTCGATAGGATCATGGCCATCTCTCTTTCTTCTTCCAAAAGGTCGACTGCATCCTGCCGGGCTTGCTCTGCTTCGGCTTCGGAGTAGAGCTTGACTCGTGGTGCATTATGAAGCAGGTCACTCGGCAAAACCGCTTCAGCTCCATATACCAGAAAGAATGGAGTTCTCCCAGTCGACCGATTTGGGGTAGTCCTCAATCCCCAAGAACTGATGGAAGTTCGTCGACCCACACGCCGGCTGCGTGCTTGAGGTCACACATCAACCGGGGTTTCGGTCCTTTGAGAATTAGACCATTTGCTCTTTCTGCTTGTCCATTCGACTGGGGGTGGGCGACTGAGGCGTAGTCGACTCGTGTGCCTTGGGAAGCGCATAAAGCTTTGAATTGGTCAGAATCGAAGTTTGACCCATTATCAGTGATGATGCTATGCGGGACTCCATATCTGAATATCAATTCCCTGATGAAGTTGATGGTCGTGCCAGCATCAAGATTTTTAATAGGCTTGGCTTCGATACACTTGGTGAACTTGTCGACTGCCACCAGTACATGGGTGAAGCCGCTCCTACTAGTTCTCAATGGTCCAACCATATCTAACCCCCAAACAGCGAAAGGCCAGACGATTGGGATGGTCTTCAAGGCTGATGAGGGTTTGTCTGACATCTTGGAGTAGAACTGACATCCTTCACACTTGTCGACTATCTCTTTCGCCATTTCATTTGCTTTGGGCCAGTAAAAACCCGCTCGGTATGCTTTAGCCACAATGGTCCAAGAGGATGCATGATGGCCACAGGTCCCCGAGTGGATGTCGTTGAGAATCATTCGACCCTCTTCCGGTGTTATGCATTTCTGGCTGACTCCAGTCGCGCTTTCTCTGTACAACTGTCCCCTCATGACAGTAAAGGCCTTGGATCGACAGACGATCTGCCGAGCCTCTTCTTCATTTTCTGGGAGCTCTTTCCTTAGAATATACGCGATATAAGGCACTGTCCAGTCGGGAGTGATAACCAGAACTTCCATGATTAGGTCGAGCACAGCTGGGACCTCGACTTCAGTTGGATATGTGACACTTTTTGGCTGCGGGGCTTCTTCAGTGAAAGGATCCTCTTGAACTGACGGCGCGTGAACATGCTCCAAAAACACGCCACTGGGGATGGCTTCTCTTTTGGAACCTATCTTTGCCAAGTCATCAGCTGCTTGATTTTTCAGTCGAGAGATGTGATGAATCTCTAACCCCTCGAATTTCTTCTCCAGCTTTCTTACTGCGTTGCAGTAACCAGTCATGGCTGGGCTTCTGACGTCCCACTCCTTCATCACATGGTTAACCACTAAATCTGAGTCGCCGTAGACCATGAGGCGACGGACGCCGAGTGAGATGGCCATACGCAACCCATACAAAAGTGCTTCATATTCTGCTTCGTTGTTGGATGAATCAAAGTGAATCTGGAGTACATATCTGAGCTTATCTCCTCGGGGGAAAACCAACACTACCCCGGCACTGGAACCATTTAGCATTTTAGAGCCATCAAAGAACATAGCCCAGTGCTCCGAGTGAACTTGAGTCGGTAACTGTTGTTCAGTCCACTCGGCGAGGAAATCTGCTATTGCTTGGGACTTGATAGCTTTCTTTGCCTCAAATCTGATATCCAGGGGAAGGAGTTCAATCGCCCATTTTGCCACTTGACCAGTTGCATCTCTGTTGTGCAGAATCTCTGATAATGGGGCGTCGCTGACGACTGTGATGGTATGGTCAGAGAAGTACTGAGAAACTTTCTTTGTGGTCATATAAATCCCATATACGAGCTTCTGATAATGAGGGTATCTTTTCTTTGATGGGGTCAGGACTTCAGAAATATAATATACTGGGCGCTAAACTTTGAAGGCTTTCCCTTCTTCTTCCCGCTCGACCGTAAGTACTGTACTGACGACTTGTCCTATGGCTGCAATGTAAAGCAGCAAAGGCTCTTTGCTGATCGGGGCAGCAAGCACCGGCTGGGTGGAAAGAAGGGTTTTTAACTCTGCAAACGCTGCATCAGCTTCAGGAGTCCACTCGAACTTGTCTGACTTCTTCATCAGTCGGTACAGAGGCAATGCCTTCTCAGCGAGACGAGAGATGAATCGACTCAAACGGCCAAGCAACCAGTAAGCTTCTGAACATCGTGCACCCGCACAGGTCGTTTCATTCGGAGTATAGTGCCCACTTTCTCTGGGTTTGCATCGATTCCTCGTTCGGAAATGAGAAAACCGAGCAGCTTCCCGCTAGGAACTCTGAGTGTGCACTTGGATGGATTAAGCTTGATATCATACCTCCTGAGGTTGGCAAATGTTTCAGCGAGGTCAGTCAGCAGGTCAGAACCTTTCCGTGACTTGACCACAATGTCATCCATGTATGCTTCCACATTCCGACTGATTTGAGTGAGCAAACAATTCTGAATCATCCTCATGAACGTGGCTCCGGCATTCTTGAGGCCGAATGGCATGGTGACATAACAGAAGCACCCGAATGGGGTGATGAAAGCTGTTTTGATCTCATCGGGTCCAAACAGACGGATCTGATGGTACCCGGAATAGGCGTCCAAGAAAGACAGTCGCTCACATCCCGCAGTCGAGTCGACTATTTGGTCGATTCGGGGGAGAGGAAAATGATCTTTCGCGATTGATATGTTTAAAGTCAATGCACATGCGAAGTGACTTGTCTTTCTTGGGGACCATGACTACATTGGCGAGCCACTCGGAGTGGTAAATCTCTCGGATAAACTCGGCTGCTAAGAGCCGAGCCACCTCTTCGCCAATAGCCTTCCTTTTCTGGACGGCGGACCGTCGCAGATGTTTCTTGACAGGTTTTGCCTTTGAGTCGACTCACAGACTGTGCTCAGCCAGCCCCCTGGGTACACCTAGCATGTCAGAAGGTTTCCATGCAAAGATGTCCCAGTTCTCACGGAGGAACTAGATGAGTGCTTCTTCCTATTTGGGGTCGAGTGTTGTGGAGATATTGGTCGGATCAGCGTTGGGGTCAGTCGGGTGGATATGAACTGGTTTTGTCTCACCGGACGACTGAAACGCTGACTCCGTAGCGGGCTTCTTAGCTTGCAACAAATCACTCAGATCTGCATTTCTCTGGTGTTCCTTCCATTCTTCTGCTACCATCTGAGCATCGGTGATCTTTGAGCCTTTTTGAAAGAACTCCTCCGCCTTCTTGCGATTAACAGTAACAGTGATCATGCCTTTAGGGCCAGGCATCTTCAATTTGAGGTACACGTAACATGGTCGAGCCATAAAACGTGCGTAAGCTGGCCTGCCCAAAATGGCGTGATAGGCACTTTGGAAATCCACAACCTCAAATGTCAACTTTTCTTTGCGGAAGTTTTTGGAATCACCAAAAACCACATCGAGGGCGATCTGGCCGAGTGACGCGGCCTTCTTGCCAGGGATGACTTCATAGAAACTCATGTTGCTTGTGCTGAGTCTGGACATCGGAATGCCCATCCCTTCCAGCGTCTCTACATACAGTATGTTTAAACTACTGCCGCCATCCATCAACACTTTAGTCAGTCGAGTACCTTCGACGACTGGGTCGACCACCAGAGCCTGCCTCCCAGGGGTGGCTATGTGCGTCGGGTGATCTGACTGGTCGAATGTGATGGCCATCTGAGACCACTTTAGATAATTGGGTGCCGCTGGAGCGGCCATATTCACCTCTCGGTTTATAACTTTCAGTCGGTTCTTGCTCTCAACGTCAGCAAAAATCACCAGAGTGGAATTGACTTGAGGATATTCTTCGTCACTATCCCCTTGTCCTCAACTTTGTCCGACTCTTTTTCCTTATCCTTGGACTGTTTCCCATGGAACTGTTGTATCAAGAGTCGACACTGTCGAGTGGTATGCTTCGGGTAAATGAAATAACCCTCTTCATCTTTCTTGGTGTGGATGTGACACGGTAAATCCATCATGTCATTTCCTTCTTTATCCTTTACTTTCTTGTGGTTCCAAGGCCCTTTGGGTTTCCCTTTGAACTTTCCTTGAGTCACGGCCAAGGCTTCTCCAGGAGCAGCTGGCTCGGCTTTCCGCTTTTGCTTCCAACTGGAGTTCCCTCCTCCGGTGTCCTGGGCAACTGACTTGTGCTTGCCACTCCGGAGCCGATCCTCTTCCTCACCATTGGCATATATGGTGGCTATCTCCATCATTCGACTCAGAGACATGTCTCCGGTTTGACCGAATTTCAGGCTTAGCTCTCTGTACTTAACGCCTTCCTTGAAGGCGCAGACTGCCTGGTGATCAGATACATTCTCTATTGTGTGATGTAATGTGATCCATCTCTGGATGTAATCTCTCAAAGTTTCATTCGACTTCTGCACACAAGATTGCAGCTCTGTCAGCCCTGCTGGTCGCTTGCATGTTCCTTCGAACGTTCTGACAAACACTCGGGAAAGATCTTCCCATGTGTAAATGTTGCTGGGTGTCAACTGATTCAACCATGCTCTGGCCGAACCCTCTAACATAAGAGGCAGATGCTTCATGGCCACCTCATTGTTTCTGCCGCCGATCTGGACAGCCACTCGGTAGTCTTCAAGCCAAGTATCAGGCTTAGACTCACCATTGAATTTACTGACTCCAGTTGCCAACCTGAAGCTGGGGGGAATCACCGCGGCCCTGATGGCTCTGCTGAAACACTCTGGTCCGGAGACATGCACTCGGCTGCTGGTGGGTACATCCCTGTCGCGACCCTCTCTGTGGGCTTTGTTCCGGTCGACCTGACCTTGAACGATGATGGATCTCGCATCAAAACCTGGTTCCCTGGGGTCGACTGGAATTATTCGCCCGCCACTGTGCTGGCGTCTATCATCCTGCTGTCGAGGTGCGTAGGATCAACACCTTGGGGGGGCACTCGACGTCGATCATCGCGATCAAATCGATGATCATACTGCTCCCGGTTCCTATACTGATCATGCCGGTCCCCACGCCCTTCACGCCTCGGGGGCGGTCTGGGGCTATGAGCTGACAGGACCGTATTTGCAGCCACGGATTTGCTGTGAATCCTGTTCTGCGACTGCGACACAGCTGAATTTTGATCTCCTGCTGCCCGGAGAAAATCTCTGATCTGCATCAAGCCCCTGCCAGCCTCTGATTGGGAAGGCTGAATTGATTCTGCTATACGGGCTGCAGTTGCTAAATTCTGAATCGGAGTCGATATACCTGAGTCGGAAGTGGAAAGAGCTGATGTTGACTGGAGTCAGGGACCCGTTGTCGCGCACGCTCGTCGAGTGCTCGCTGAAGGTTCTCCAGTCGAGTGCGCTTAGCCAGGTTGGCCAAGCGCGCGTCCTCCAAGGCACGAGCCTCAGGGGTTTCTCCAACGATAGGAGTATGAAGGGCATCCATGTTCCGGCGGCGAAGTTCTTCCCTCTGCAGCGAATTGAGGGGCTCGGGAAGGTATTCCTCATGGAATTGCGACGAATCACCTCCGCCGTCACCTCCCTCGGCACCGGGAAAGCCGGGGGGACCGTGTGGTCCGTTGACCATCAGGACCTCCGCCACTGGATCACTGTTGTCGCACTCGGATGCAGTCTCTGCGGAGCCAGTCGACAGGTCGAACAGGCCGTAGAGAGATTCGTCGGGCTCGATTGCCGCGACATGGGTGGTGGTCGACAGCCACCGCGTGCCTCACCCACCGCTGAAGCCTCGACCGACCGGAGCGCTTGCGCCAGCGGGAAGCGGGGAGGGAGGATGACACAAAAACCGGTCGATATGGGGTCGACGGTTGCCGCAGGAGGACACCGCGGATGCACGCGCGAAAGTGCGTCACTCCACGGACTGGGAGTGCGTCGACGTCGAGCGGAGCTTCCTAAAGCCAGGCAGAGTCGTCGACGACGAACGTGAGCGCGCTGAGACGGATCTCGCGGCCCTCAACCAAAACTCCGCCTGAAACCATGATGAAGGAGATCGGAAGAAATTGCAACTTCTCCAATAAGTCGCTAAGACACCTGCCCCACGGTGGGCGCCAACTGTCGTGGTTCTAAGTCTGACAGTAGTGTAGGGGGGTACTAAAGGAGAGGCAAGATCCTAGCTATGGAGTAGTTGTACAAGCAAGAGTTTTACGAGTTCAGGCCCTTCTCGAAGGAAGTAACAGCCCTACGTCTCGGTGCCCGGAGGCGGTCGGCTGGATTATATGCGTGTGAGTTACAGGGGTGCGAACCCTTTACACTAAGGAGGGGGTGGCTTATATAGAGTTCACCAGACCCCTCCGGCCCTCAGTCATGCAGGGTTTAAAGTACATTAAGTCAGGAGGTTACTGGTAACGCCCTCATAAAGTGTGATGAAGACCATAAGGGCTACTTATGATAGACCGTTACACGCAGAGTGACTTTAGATCTCCTGGCCGTCGAGTGGTTAGCTTCATGGTCGAGTGTCCTCGAGTCTGTCGAGTGGATTACCTTAAAGTCGACTGACAGGTAGTTTCTTCTAGAGATGTCCTGGGGTAGGGTAGCTTAGATAGGTCCATGACCCTACCCTAGGTACATAGCTTCATCAGGCGGGGCCAACGCCTGCCCGCCGACAGGTGGGGCCGAGGGCCCACTGGCTTGGTCAACTCCCTCCTCCTACTCCTCCTCTTCTTCCTTCCGACGCAGGCGCAGAATAGAGGGAGGGGCACCGGCACCGGCGCTGGCCTCGCGGCTCCGGCCAACTCCGGCCAACGGGAGGCTGCCGAAGAGCACGGCGCAGCCCACCGCATCCATCCTGGGGGAAAACAAGCCCCGAGGAGGAGTGGGGAGGCGGCGACGGTTGGTGGGAGAAGGAGATAGAGGCAGCGGTGATCTTCCGGGCACGACCCCAGAGGGGCTCCGGCGATGAGGGGATGGGCAAGGGAGACTCGCGGGAGTGAGGGGCTTCTGGTGGTGGTGGCTATGAGGAGAGGGAGGGCTCGGTTAGGCCGAATTTAGGCGGAGCACCGCGGCGACCATGGCGGCCATAGGAGGGCTCAGGAGCTCCTAGAGCTCGTTTGAGAGGCTGGGGAGGACCAGAGGAGGGTGGTGAGGCTGCTGGAGTGCTCGGGCTGCGCAGGGAGGGGCTACTTATAGCCGTGGCCGAGGAGTGTTGTGCTGGCGTCGCCGCGGACGCGTGGTTGGCGCCGCGGACGCATGTGCGCATGCTCGAGCTCGCGGGAAGGCGACGGCGAGACACAGGGAGGAGCCCACGGGGTAGAGGAGGCCAGGGAGCACGGGGAGGAAGGCAACGGCGACGAACCGAGCCAAAACACCACTGTGCATTCGTGGGCACGCGGCGGCGAGCGTCGGTGAGCAGCGGACGGAGGGGGAGAGGGTCCAGGGGAACGGCGACGATGAGAGCTAGGTGATGGACACGCTCACACGTGCGAGGACGACGAGAGGGGAGGGGCCCAAGAAAGAAGTCGCTCTGGACGCGCACACTGCATGCCAAATCGGTGGTCACCACCAGTACTGGCATGCGTGGGAGGCAAACAGCTGGCAAATGATGTCTAGGGGTTAGTCCTTCCTGGGTCGGTTTCAACTGTGGTGGTGGCTCGGTGAAAACTGCTCTGGTTAAATGGTAAGCAACCTCTGAAGTTTACTGCAGTAAACTTGATCAAGTAAGTGTGATCAACAGAGAGATGCTAGCTTTTAAATAGCGGATAGCGGACTCGTTGCGGAGTAGGGTCCGCGTAGCAGAATGTGGATAGCGGGCGATATTGGGGGCGCTATGTACACATAGCCAATTTTTAAAAAACACTCATAAATTTGAGATTGTTGTGTATATTTTTAGGCCATTCACAAAAAATATGACACTTAATTTAAGAAATCATCATTTATATAAGAATATAAACTATAATTGAACAATATTTGGTCGTGCAACCATGCAAGCAAGACACATTTACCAAAATAGATTACACAACAGAACAACAAGGACATATATAGCGGGCGATATTGCGGATAGAAGACGATATAGCGGTCTAACAACTGATATTGCACCCGCATCATGACAACACGCTATTTTCTAACGCAACCTTAAACTAATAGCGGCAGGGTGACGCTACCGCTATTGCGGCCGCAATAGCGGAGGTAGCGGACGCTATTTAAAAGATTGCTATGGGTCAAATGTCATGTCTGGGGTGTTTAGGCTAGCAAGGACTATAGTCCTGGGGAGTTTGGCAGGAAATGGACCAAGATTTAATGCACTTCCTTTGCAACTGCATAATCTGGTCTAGAAATTTGATTAGGAAGGTGCACTCACATGGAGTGTAAAATTGAGCTCAAATTTGGCAAGGCGGATACATTTGGTCCTATGAAGATGCTCAAAAAGTCTCATACCAATTGGCCAAGCCAAACTGGTACTTGCTTCACAAACATCTCCTCTGGACAAAAACTTGCAAACATTCTACAGGAATAATGGCATCATGAAATGTGCCCAAAATGGGTGGAGGTAGGTTATATGGATAATAGAAGGCCTAGAAAAATTGGCAGCCATAATGGAGCAAGATAAAATATACTTGCTTCACAGACTAAAAATTTGGGTAGAAACTAATAATTTAAGTTGTGCTCACATGGAGGCATGACATGAGCTCAACTTTGGTGGAGGGCTATGATATGATGATATGAAGGATCATGCAAAATGGCAACTCATTTGGATATGCCTAGCTTGCACCTCCTTCACAAAGCTTCTTTCTGGATAAAAACTTTGGAAAATCATAATTAAATAATTGCTTGGCAAATGAGGTTGCATTTTGGCATGTGGCAATGATAGGGACATGAAAAGATGTACAAGGAGTTTGAGGTCAATCGGGAAAAGGAAAATGACACTTGCTTCACAATGTGCCATTTAGGGCAGAATAGGAAATGAATTATTTGAGGATGATGATAAACATGGAAAATGAAATATTTTGCCATATTTTAGAAACATATGACCCAAACAATTTATGAGAATTATTTGGGAATTTTAGGAGTGATGGAAATATAGGTTGCTTCACAACCTAGGGCAAAAAGATTATTCCTTCAATAGAAAAGGAATATTCCCAATACAAAGAATATTGGGATTTGGGCTAGGATGAAAATGGAATGGTCTAGGGAAGGATTTGGGAATGACAAGCCACTCTAGAAACAAAGAATAGGGCATCTTCTTCAGTTTCCAGAGCACAAAACCCAGGAAAAAGAAAACTCAAGCAAAACCTCGGAAAAACAAAAGAGAAAGAAAGGGTCAAAAACTAGGCTGTCACAAACCTTACCCCCTTAAAGAAATCTTGTCCTCGAGATTTGGTTGCTCAGGGAACAAGTATGAATATATTGGCTTAAGGAAACCGTTTCCAACTCGGGTATCATTTTTCCTTTATTGTTGTTCCCACTAAATTTTATCTGACTGGCTCTAGGTGGTTTGCTTTACTGTATCCACCTTCTGACAGATCTTACCTTGTTGGTTCATGTTTATACTGGCTCCAATCTCTTTTTAGATCTGCTTACATAGCTGACTGCGATTGATTTTCACGACTGAAATATATGTCTGTCTCACAAATCCAAGAGTGATTTCCGTTGGGTGTGTCATCCGGCACGGACAACCTTCCATAAAGTGATGATCAGATTTTTCTAATGAACACCCAAGCTCTGACTCATTGCAATGGGTTTCTCCACCAAATGTAGGCCCTTTGGGTTCCAAACAGTGAGTTGAAGCATAATCGTTTCCTGACAGATTATGACTCACCGCAGAAATTTCTGAATCATCTTAATTGGTTCCACTGTCTTGAGTATCGGATCCGTACCAAATACTTGACTGTCTCCTGTCGTGGCTAGCCTAAGGGTTTGACCTGTATGATAATATCTACAGACTTGACTGACGGTGGTTCTGATGGAAAAATTGTGTTCATGCCAAGCTATCCTTTGGTGATTCTCATAACTGAGGGCACATGCTTCCAGAATGTTATTCCTCATACTGATTACTCATGATGTAGGCATATCCATGTGGATCAGTACTTACTTAGATTGTCTGGGGTATCTGCACCATGGGGGTCGTGCAACAACTTTCATACCTGCATCACTGGTCTTGCTCCTTCATTATTGTTTTCTTGGTCTGGATCCTTCACTGAAAGAGTTGGGTCATATTGCTTCTTCGTATGACCATAGGTACTGTCGGTGCAATTTTTTGGCAATCGTAGCTTATCCTCATTTTTCTGATAGGGTAACCTTTTAAATGGCAGGTTCAACACCTCTCAAGTTTTGATTGTTGGGAAATGATCATCCGAACCCTTGCAAGAAATCGGCAAATAAATCAGTAGCCACCAGAACGGTCTTTACAACTCAGATCTGGGACATTACTGAAATAACTCAACCACGGCTCAGGACAGCCGAAAAGCAGCTCAGAGCATGAGACCGGGTCGATAAGAAGAAAGTGGCAGCTCCCTAAAATAGCCAAAAAGCAACTATAGGGCTAGTGTCACAAAAAGAAACTCAACAGCTGTACAACACGGAAGAAAAACAGCTCAGAACTCGTGACAGTCATTGAAGAGAGAAATAAAAATTGGCATCCACCCCGAATAGCTAAAAACAGCTTAGATCACATGCGTGGTGCCGTCATTGGAGAAAAAGGGGACAAGGGCTCATCAGGATTATTTTCTAGGTTCACAGGTACTTGTATTGAGCTTGATGTCGTCCATCCTCATAATCCTTTGTCACACTGCAATGTATACTGGCTTTCTTCTCTTAACCATCCTCACGTTGTTGTCAGATCCTCATCCGAGTGACTTGTAATATCTCGGTGGTATGCTCACCGCATATATATGAGATTTTGATTCCCGAGACAGACGTGCATTCTGACTGATTCTTGCTTCTGACCAAAATGTTGCGGATTTGATCCTTGGGATTCACTGCCATATGCTATCAATTCACAGCGTACTACCTTGTGCCGATGTCTTACTGAGGAAGATTGGTGAGGTTGTGCTTGAAACTTTCATCAGACCGCTTACCGAAGAAGACTGAATATCGTGATTCAGAAGCTTACCCCCTTAAAGACATTGCTGGGGAAAGACTCGGTACCTTATGCCGGAAGCTTTTGTGGCTACTTAATGAAGAAGGCAGAGTACCTTGCACGGGAAATCATCCATGTTTCATACTGAGGAAGATAGATGAATCTTGCCTTGGAAGCTTCTCTGGTATCTTGCGAGGGAAGATTCGGTTGCTTACACCAGAAGCTTCTTATTGTGATATGCGGACCGATTTCCACATATATAACCGTCTTAATATTTTTGCTATTGATTTCTTGTATGAAACGGGGTTTGGCAGGACTATCCTCCTTTCTGAGTATATGCCATATTTTTGCTTGCTTCCAGGTACATCGGGTTCCAAAATCATCCTCAACGAAAAATTAAACTTGTATCTGAGCCATAACTTTGATAATATTCTGTCAACCTTGCACACAATTTATCTTCTTGCTAATTTGATCATTTTTGCTATGAGGAGTGCACATTGAGACAAACTTCATTATTATATATCATGATCAGATATCCCTAATCTCAATGCTATCGGCTGAGAGTTCCATAATATCGTGAGGAGTGCACGCTAATGCAAACTTGATACTGACAGTCCATCCAGGATTTCTTTTGCATTCAATCGAGATATTCCCAATTTTACTGCAGTCTGCTGATAATTCCATTCTTTTTAGCTGAGTTTCCAAATATATGCATTTCTTGCTAACTCTTCGGGTCCGGTGTCGGCTGACGAGCAACTTTAATAGGGGAAAATTTGTAACGCTGAAGGCCCAAAGAAACAAAAGAAATGACTAAAACAAAAGCACACAAGCATACTACTAATATAATTAATCAAGCAATCATCACATATTACTGCTACTCACACAATAATATGCATGCACACCTAAGCACACAAATCTCGCGGAAACCCCGGTATTACAGTCTAATATGTTGTGGCGGTGTGCACGAAAATTATATCCATGTGTGGAATGAGTTGGCGTAACCGAAGCTACACCAAGCACTGGCTGAACACTGGCTGGACCTGGATGGATACACAGGTGAGGATGGACTTGACGATCAAGTAGTGAGACACAGCGATCATGACTACCTCGTCATCAAGCATACGAAAGGGAAATCGTACACATCCAAAGAATAGAATGACTGGGTAGGGTAGCGGTGGAAAATCAAGGCTCACTGGCATTGCCCTTTTTTGATAACCAAGATCGTAAGGGTTGCCAGAGGGACGAGATGGATGGCATGATTCAGGATAGAAACAAGTCTATCACCGAAATAATATGGGTGGGTGGCGGACAAAAATATCGACGCGATACCTGAGCAATAACTCCTGTAAATGGTGCCTGGAACACTGGGTACCAGGGCATCACTCTGTTGGGACAGAGATGATGCTGAACACCAAAGAGTAGACATGCTAAGAAGGGGGGTGCAGGCGGTGGATCGAAAAAGATGCCACCTACACTCATAAGATTAATCGTTAGTGACAAAATAATAGTCTATATGCATGCTATGCAACAAACAAATGCAACAAACCAACTGGGCTCTACACTACCGCATTCTAACATTCGCGTCGGCTAGGGCATCCTACAGCCAGACCTGCTCTGATACCAAGCCATTGGCACCCCGGCTCAGAGGAAACCGGAACGCCCCGTATTCCAGCCCAGAGATTGACATGAAGTCTTATGGAATACGGCACTGCTTAGCATAGAACAAATCAGCTCTTTATTACAATCTATTTGGGTACAACGGTTACATCAGCACGGCAACACTACGCCTGCCACTGTTGCTCTATGCAAGCAGCAGAACAACTCGAAGCAGCGGAACAACGATGACAGTGGTGAACTCCACTCCGCAGGGACTCTGGCTAGAACGCTTATCCTAGCTCGCAAACAAAGAATCCACGGCAAACAAGCATTCAAATCCGGTATGACCTGCAAGCTGGCATGACATGCCAGGTTAGTACATTGAATGTACTTGCAAGCTCACAATAATCCAGAAGCATTCAAGACAAACAACATCATGGTAATTACAGGTTAAGCAGGAATTAACATGATATCATCATGGCAACATGGCATCAACATGAACATGATACAACTACCACAATATGAGCATGGCATGAACATATGAATCTGACGATACTAGTATGCAACATAATGACACTATATGCACCACTTATTCTGCTCAGGCTACCTCGTAACCATCACATGCATCACTTACCATCCTCAGACATCACACGATCGTGTTAGGATCAAATCAAGCTTGGTATAAACAATACCACAGTAATCATTAAATGACCACAAGGAGCTTGATCTTTACCCACGATTCTCGCACAACATCACGAATATCCAACAACTCAGTATCCTCGATACCACGGTGATCACTCATGGATCACAAACGGAACCACACTTGGTTCAACGGGTTACCACGTAACCAAACGGTGATCATTCACGGATCACAAACGGAACCACTCTTGGTTCAACGGGTTACCTCGTAACCAAACGGTGATCATTCACGGATCACATAACCAACTTATCTCATCATCGAATCGGGGTTGTTATTAAGCACATTATTATTATTACTATTGACCCATAGTGTGACCGACACGAGCTGGGCCCTTATCCGCGGGAATGGCTATCGATAGATTTAACAAACTCTGTAGAGGTTAGCACATTGTACCCACACCACAGAACCCATGGCCTCGCACTCCCATTCGGGTGGACCAACGGTGTTCTGACAAAACCATCCTACTGCCATGACACTCTCCCGGCCATTCCGACTCACTCCCCACTGGGCTAAGTCATGGGTGGCCCCGTGTCTACCCCAGACACCAACGGCCACCGTCGTGGTAAAACGGCCACCTCGTGGCAAAACAGTCCCAAACGGGGACAAAAGCGCTTATTATCCAACTACGGGCACACAAGGTTATGTTTGCTTGCCGGGCTAGGGTACCACATGCCCATAACGTTCCCTTGTTGGAGGCACTGGCGAGAGGCATGACAATAGACCCAGTTAGGACCCTCCCATAAAGGTAAGCGTGGTTGCACTGGTCAGCTCGATATGGTGGTACCATGACTCAGCCAATAGTTGTTCAAGTTCAATTTAATCCGGTTAAACTTGAATGCAAATATGTTGAGCCATGATAAAATAACATGATGCAATTACAATACATGAGCATGATATCAACATAAGCATGAGGGTACAACATAACTATCGACCATATCAAGAATGAATCATATCCAACTGAGCATGGCATAATGACGTGCATGAATATCACAAGTACAACACTACTCATAGTAACCTAGCATGACCACTAGCATCAACAATAAATAGCATGCAAGACATATCAACAATGCTACCATGCAAGCATTTAACCAACTGAATGCAATGGAACATGCATACGACGACACTCGGAACAGACGGTAGTCATGCACCAAAAACCATAACCAACATCAACATGTACTACCATCAAGCATAAGCATATGAAAGGAATACTAGCAGGTAGAACATGATAACAGAGTACAAGACTACATAGCACGAAAGTGAACATGCAACTTTAAGCATCACCGGAACAACGATAACCATGTTTTAAACAAGAAAACATTTATTAAAGATTCTAGTTGAATACCATGGCTAATGCTTGACTATCATGCAAGTGGGTATTGTGGCTTTCCTGGGGATGAAGAAGGCACCGGGGAGAAGTGCGGTGAAGCCGCGGAAAGATTCGCCGGAAATAGTCCTCTCTCGGAGGGGCTATTTACGTGCAAGGGCAAAAAGTTCATTTGCAGAATGTTAACATATGGTGAAAGTGTGACCAATAGAACGGGGTCGACGAGACGAAGAAATAGGCTTTGGATTCTCCTTAAACGGAGTTACGAGCAAAATGTTGTGGAGGGTTGAAGTTCAGGAACTTTTCTGCAAAAATATCATCACAAACAAGTCCCTGAGTGGATAGGCAGAAACGCATATAAGAAAATACACTTTCACAAGTTGAAAACGTAATACGGAAATCCGTTTCCACTTATCTGACGTGGCCGAGGCGGGGTCAACACGTGTGGCTGCCAGGTGGGGTCGGGGCTGAGTCGCTGACGGGCGGGTCCCACGGGTTATGAGGCCCGTCACTTATCCAGCTAGGCAGGCGGGGCCAACGCCTGCCCGCCAACAGGTGGGGCCGAGGGCCCACTGGCTTGGTCAACTCCCTCCTCCTCCTCCTCCTCTTCTTCCTTCCGATGCGGGTACAGAACAGAGGGAGGGGTGCCGGTGCCGGCGTTGGCCTCGCAGCTCTGGCCAACTCCGACCAAGGGGAGGCTACCGAAGAGCGCGGCATGACCCACCCCATCCATCCTGGGGAAAACAAGCCCTAGGGAGGAGTGGGGAGGCGGCGACGATTGGTGGGAGAAGGAGATTGAGGCAGGGGTGATCTTCAAGGCACGGCCCTAGAGGGGCTCCGGCGACGAGGGGATGGGCAAGGGAGACTCGCCGGAGTGAGGGGCTTCTGGTGATGGTGGCTATGAGGAGAGGGAGGGCTCGGTTAGGCCGAATTTAGGCGGAGCACCACGGCGACCATGGCGGCCATAGGAGGGCTTGGGAGCTCCTAGAGCTCGTTTGAGAGGCTGGGGAGCACCAGAGGAGGGTGGTGAGGCTGCTGGAATGCTCGGGATGCGCAGGGATGGGCTACTTATAGCCGTGGCCGAGGAGTGTCGCGCTGGCGTCGCCGCGGACGCGTGGCCGGCGCCACGAAGGCGTGTGCGCGTGCTCGAGCTCAGGGGAAGGCGATGGCGAGACGCGGGGAGGAGCCCACGGGGCAAAGGAGGCCAGGGAGCACGGGGAGGAAGGCGACAGCAATGAACCGAGCCAAAATGCCACTGTGCATCCGTGGGCATGTGGCGGCGAGCGTCAGTGAGCAAGTGGACGGAGCGGGAGAGGGGTCCAGGGGAACGGCGACGACGAGAGCCAGCTGCTGGATACGCTCAGGCGCGCGAAGATGACGAGAGGGGGAGGGGTCCGAGAAAGAAGACGCTCTGGACGCGCACACTGCATGCCAAATCGGTGGTCACCACCAGTACTGGCATGCGTGGGAGGCAAATAGCTGGCAAATGATGTCTAGGGGTTAGTCCTTCCTGGGGCGGTTTCAACTGTGGTGGTAGCTCGGTGAAAACTGCTCTAGTTAAATGGTAAGCAACCTCTGAAGTTTACTACAGTAAAGTTGATCAACTAAGTGTGATCAACAGAGAGATGCTATGGGTCAAATGTTATGTCTGGGGTATTTAGGCTACCAAGGACTATAGTACTCAGGAGTTTCGCTGGAAATGGACCAAGATTTAATGCACTTGCTTTGCAACTGCATAATCTGGTCTAGAAACTTGATCAGGAAGGTGCACTCACATGGAGTTTCAAATTGAGCTCAAATTGGGCAAGGCAGAGTCATTTGGTCCTATGAAGATGCTCAAAAAGTCTCATACCAATTGGCCAAGCCAAACTGGTACTTGCTTCACAAACATCTCCTCTGGATAGAAACTTGCAAAAATTCTAGAGGAATAATGGCATGATGAAATGTGCCCCAAATGGGTGGAGGTAGGTTATATGGATAATAGAAGGCCTAGAAAAATTGGCAGCCATAATGGAGCAAGATAAAATATACTTTCTTCACGGACTGAAAATTTGGGCAGAAACTAAGAATTGAAGTTGTGCTCACATGGAGGCATGACATGAGCTCAACTTTGGTGGAGGGCTATGATATGATGATATGAAGGATCATGCAAAATGGCAACTCATTTGGATATGCCTAGCTTGCACCTCCTTCACAAAGCTTCTTTCTGGATAGAAACTTTGGAAAATCATAATTAATAATTGCTAGGCAAATGAGGCTGCATTTTGGCATGTGGCAATTATAGGGACATGAAAAAATGTCCAAGGAGTTTGAGGTCAATTGGGCAAATTAAAATGACACTTGCTTCACAATGTGCCATTTAGGGCAGAATAGGAAATGAATTATTTGAGGATGATGATAAACATGGCAAATGAAATATTTTGCCATATTTGAGAAAGATATGACCCAAAAAATTTATGAGAATTATTTGGGAATTTTAGGAGTGATGGAAATATAGGTTGCTTCACAACCTAGGGCAAAAAGATTATTCCTTCAATAGAAAAGGAATATTCCCAATAAAAAGAATATTGGGATTTGGGCTAGGATGAAAATGGAAAGGTCTAGGGAAGTATTTGGGAATGACAAGCCACTCTAGAAACAAATAAGATGGCATCTTCTTCAGTTTCCAGAGCACAAAACCCCGGAAAAAGAAAAATCAAGCAAAAACCTCGGAAAAAACAAAAGAAAAAGAAAGGGCCAAAAATCTGGCTGTCACAGCTAACGAAGATGAAACGAATGACGATGATAAGAAGGAGATTGAGTGTCTAACTAAAGAACTAAACACTCTTAAGTTAGCTCATGAAACAACTCTAGAGGATCATAGAGAGCTATTAAGGACTCATGAGAAGCTACGCTTCGAGAAGCTAAATTTAGAGCAAGAGCATGAGTTCCTAAAAGCTATCAATGATGATCTTTGAAAGAAGAGGTCTTCTTATCTTGTCAAACGTCTCCTCTTGTCTACTTATATGCCACAAGTAAAATCTAGCAATAAGTGCAAGAAAGATTCTTCCTCTAGTAGTAACAATAATCATGTTAAATCCAATATTATTGCTTCTAGTAGTTCTCTCGATTCCACTAATGATTCTCTTAGCCAAGTTACACTTGAGCAAGAAAATAGCTTATTGAAGGGAATTATAGAGAAAGGTGTTTACAAGAGAGCCTTGCTGAAAGTAAGCAATTTAAGGAAATTGTACGCAAGCAAGGAAGGCACTGGAAGAATCAACGTGTTGGTTTTGAACGAAAGTTCAATGCCAATGGAGTTGAGTGGGAAGAAGATCAATACCCCAAGACGAAGTTTGTTCCTCAACAAGAGAAGTATGACCCCACTTCTTTCAAGGGAACACAAGCTCAAGACGATCTTCCACCACAAGACCACAAGCTAAAAGGCACGGACAAGCTTCAAGAAGAGATTGACTCATTTGAAGAAGCTCCTAAGGCCATGGTCAAGTGGGCTCGCAAGACTACGTCAAGCACTACTTCATCAAGTACGACTACAACTCCAAGTATTCCCATCAAGTTGATGTGTATCCCAAATAAGAATAACTAGAGTGTTCTTGAGGGTGACTCCACCAACGTACTTCACTCATATTCATTTTGGCGAAGACTTGTGCAATCAACTTTCATATCTTTCATTGAGTGTTGGGGAGACTATCATTTGAAGCACAAGCGCAAGGAGTTCATCAACAACACACCATCTATTACCTTTTGGAGAGTGGTGTCTCCTAGATTGGTTAGGTGTCACTTGGGAGCCTCCGTTAAGATTGTGGAGTTGAACCAAGGAGTTTGTACGGGCAAGGAGATCGCCTACTTTGTGAAGATCTACCCTAGTGAGGCAAGTCCTTCGTGGGCGATGGACATTGTGGGACAGACAAGGTTGCTTCTTCATGGACCCTTCGCGGGTGGAGCCCTCCGTGGACTCGTGCAACCGTTACCTTCGTGGGTTGAAGTCTCCATCAACGTGGATGTACGATGGCACCACCTATCGGAACCACGCCAAAAATCTCAGTGTCCCCAATTGCATTTGCACACTCCAATCCCATCCCTTTACTTTCTTGCAAGTTGCTTGCTTTACTTTCCGCTACTCATATACTCTTTGCATGCTTGCTTGATATGTATTGTGAATGGTTAAACTTGTGCTTAATTAAACTCCACCTCAACTTGAAAAACATAAAAAATGTCAACTTTGTGTGTTGAGGGTCTATTCACCCCCCTCTAGACACCTCTTCTCTATCCTTTCAATTGGTATCAGAGCTTTGGTCTCCATAGCTTTGGTTTAAACACCATTGGAGGAAGATGGATGACTCTATATTGGGGACTCTTAGACATAGAGAGCCTATACTTGATGGAGAGCACTTTCATGAGTGAAAAAATGAGACGCTTGAGATTTTCAATGAATATCATTTAAGCAAGTACGTTACCACCCCTTGTGCTCGCCCTGTTGATCCCTTGCATCCTACCCATGATGAGGATCTTGACATGATTCGCAATCTTAGAACTATCAATCTTATCATTAGAGGATTGCCTAAAAACTTGATTGGTCACTTGCCTACTCTTGATTGTGCTTATACTATAAGGAGATTTCTTGAGGAAAGATTTCCAAAGTATTCCTTGCAAAATCTAGATGAGATTCTTCATAAGTCAATTGCCTTGAATAAAATGAGTACTAGTGATCCCAAGTTTGATGTTTGTCTATTTGAGCTTCGTGACCTTATGCGTGCCAAAGGAGATGTTGGAATCATTAGCAATATTATCACCGAAGCCATTAGATTTCATAAAGATGATTATTGTCATGATCATTTATCTAATGAATCACCCTCTCTAGGAATTGATCCACCACATGACGATGTTGAACATGGATACTATCATGAGGATGATGATAGTGACTATGATTTTGATGATGCAATGAGACACTTTGGCCTTATGGCTAATCTTTGCGGCTACATGGCAGGAGGAAAGGAATGGGTCCTTGATAGTGGATATACCAATCACATGACCGCAGATAAAGATATGTTTCGTGAGCTTGCTATAAACGACGGCCCTCGAAAGTATGTCACTTTTGGTGATAACTCAAAGGGTAAGGTGGTTGGCCTCGGTAAGGTGGCCATCTCACATGATAGCTCCATACAAAATGTTATGCTCGTTGAATCTCTTGGCTATAATCTTCTTTCTGTATCTAGACTAGCTGACTTTGGTTTCAATGTCCTATTTACTAAAGTAGATTGCCAAGTGTTTCGTAGAGACAATCATAAAATGGTCTTTACAGGCATACATAGAGGTGATATATACATTGTTGATTTCACTAAAGAGGCTCAACCTAGAACTTGCTTAATTGCTAAATCTTCCAAAGGTTGGTTGTGGCATAGACGGTTAGGTCTTGTGGGCATGTGAAACCTTGACAAGCTTATTAAAGGTGATCATATCCTTGGTATTAAAGATGTCATATTTGATAAGGATAGACTTTGCAGCGCTTGACAAGCAGGAAAACAAGTTGGAGGAAGCCACCCCGTGAAGAACATCATGACCACAAGAAGACCGCTCGAGCTACTTCACATGGATCTCTTTGGTCCCAATGCCTACAAAAGTTTCGGTGGAAACTCATTTGGTCCAGTTATAGTTGATGATTTTTCTAGATTTACGTGGGTGTTCTTTCTCGATGATAAATCGCAGGTCCAAAAGATCTTCAAAAACTTCGCCAGGAAGGCCCAAAATCAATTTAAAGTGAAGATCAAGAAGGTTCATAGTGACAACAGAGCGGAGTTCAAGAACGCCAATGTGGACACCTTTCTTGACGAAGAAGGGATTTGACATGAGTTCTCGGCTACGTACACACCTCAACAAAATGGAGTTGTTGAGAGGAAGAACTGGACGCTCATCGAAATGGCGAGAACGATGCTTGATGAATACAAGACACCAAAACACTTTTGGGCAGAAGCGGTTGAGACAGCTTGTCATGCAACAAATCGCTTGTATCTTCACAAGCTACTCAGCAAGATGGTATACGTGCTCCTCACCGGTTACAAACCCCAAGTTGGATACTTTAGAGTATTCGGCTCAAAGTGCTACATTCTTGATAAGCATCGTCGTTCTAAATTTGCTCCCAAATCTCATGAAGGTTTCCTACTTGGTTATGGCTCAAACTCTCACACTTACCGTGTCTACAACAATTTCACCCGAAAGGTTGAAGAGACGGTAGATGTGAAGTCTGATGAATCTAACGGCTCGCATGTAGAGCAATTGCCAATTGATGTAGGAGACAAATACCCTTCGAAAGGAATCCAAGACTTGTCTATTGGCAAGATCCGTCCAATGGAGGTGAAGGAGAGTACCTCGTTTGTCCAAGTGGAAGCTTCTACCTCACGACAAGGTGAACCAAGAGTTGATATGGAAGCATACACAAGTGGGACACACCAAGATGAAGAAAACGAGGAAGTACACCAAGATGAACCTCATCAACCTCCTTCACCACCATGACAAGAGAACGACAACGTCAACAACGAAGAAGGCCAAGAAGAAGAACAAGATGAAGAAGATATTCCACCCCGAACAAAACAAAAGCTCTCACGAGTTCGAGTGAGAGTCGCCAAAGACCATCCTGTTGAGGAAATCTACAATGACATCCAAACCGGGAGAATCACTCGCTCTAAATCTTGTTTGGCTAACTTTTGTGAACATTATTCATTCATCTCTAGAATTGAACCCATGATGGTTGAAGAAGCATTTGAAGATCTGGATTGGATAAATGCCATGCACGAAGAGTGACATCCATTTTGCATCATGCTTTTATATCAATATTTATTGCATTATGGGTTGTTATTCCACGTTATGTCACAATACTTATGGCTATTCTCTCTTATTTTACAAGGTTTACATGAAGAGGGAGAATGCCGGCAGCTGGAATTCTGGGCTGGAAAAGGAGCAAATATTGAAGGACTATTCTGCACAACTCCAAAAGTCCTGAAACTCCACGAAATGTCTTAAAATAAATAAAGAAAAATCGTCGCCAAAGATGAAGGCCAGGGGGGCCACACCCTACTCATGAGGGAGGGGGCGCGCCCTCCCCCCTGGGCGCGCCCCCCTACCTCGTGGGCCCCCTGGTGGCTCTCCGACGCCCATCTTCTCCTACATGAAGTCTTTCGATGAGAAAAAATAGAAGGCAACCTTTCAGGATGAGACTCCGCCGCCACGAGGCGGAACCTTGATGGAACCAATCTAGGGCTCCGGCAGAGCTGTTCTACTGGGGACACTTCCCTCCGGGAGGGGGAAATCATCACCATCGTCATCACCAACGGTCCTCTCATCGGGAGAGGGCAATCTCCATCAACATCTTCATCAACACCTTCTCATCTCCAAACCCTAGTTCATCTCTTGTATCCAATTCTTGTCTCCAAGTCCGGGATTGGTGCTAGTAGGTTGCTAGTAGTGTTGATTACTCCTTGTAGTTGATGCTAGTTGGTTTATTTGGTGGAAGATCATATGTTCAGATCCTTTATGCACATTATTACCCCTCTGATTATGAACATGAATATGCTTTGTGAGTAGTTACGTTTGTTCCTGAGGACAAGGGAGAAGTCTTGCTATTAGTAGTCATGTGAATTTGGGATTCGTTCGATATTTTGATAAGATGTATGTTGTTTAACCTCTAGTGGTGTTATATGAACGTCGACTACATAACACTTCACCATTATTTGGGCCTAGAGGAAGGCATTGGGAAGTAATAAGTAGATGATGGGTTGCTAGAGTGGTAGAAGCTTAAACCCTAGTTTATGCGTTGCTTCGTAAGGGGCTGATTTGGATCCATATGTTTCATGCTATGGTTCGGTTTACCTTAATACTTTTGTTGTAGTTGCGGATGCTTGCAATAGAGGTTAATCATAAGTGGGATGCTTGTTCAAGTAAGAATAGCACCCAAGCACCGGTCCACCCACATATCAAATTATCAAAGTACCGAACGCGAATCATATGAGCGTGATGAAAACTAGCTTGACGATATTCCCATGTGTCCTCGAGCGCTTTTCCTATTATAAGAGTTTGTCCAGGCTTGTCATTTTCTACAAAAAGGATTGGGCCACCTTTCTGCACTTTATTTACTTTTGTTACTTGTTGCTCGCTACAATTTATCCTATCACAAAACTATATGTTACCACTTATTTCAGTACTTGCAGAGAATACCTTGCTGAAAACCGCTTATCATTTCCTTCTGCTCCTCATTGGGTTCGGCACTCTTACTTATTGAAAGGACTATGATAGATCCCCTATAATTGTGGGTCATCAAGACTCTTTTCTGGCACCGTTGCCGGGGAGTGAAGCACCTTTGGTAGGTGGAATTTGGTAAGGAAAATTTTATTTAGTGTGCTGAAATTTTCTATCACTTGTTACTTTGGAAAGTAATTGTCTAAGGGGCTTGTTCGGGGTATCTTCACCCCATCCAGTTGAGCCAAGAGTTGCTCCTCAACCTACTGAACCTACTGAACCTACTGAAAATGAAACTCCTTTTCAGATTCCTTTGGGTATGATGGAAAAACTGCTAGCTAACACTTTTACAGGAGATGGAACAAAGCATCCTGACGAACATCTACGCTATGTGGATGATGTTTGTGGACTATTTAAGCTTGCAGGTATACCCGATGATGTTGTTAAGAAGAAGGCTTTCCCTTTATCTTTGGAGGAAGACTCATTGACATGGTATAGGCTATGTGATGATATGAGATCATGGAACTATAAAAGATTGAAATTGGAATTTCATCAAAAGTATTACCCTATGCATCTTGTTCATCGTGATCGCAATTATATATATAATTTTTGGCCTCGTGAAGGAGAAAGCATCACTCAAGCTTGGGGGAGGCTTAAATCAATGTTATATTCATGCCCCAATCATGAGCTTGCAAAAGAAGTGATTATGCAAAGTTTTTATGCTCGGCTTTCTGGTATCAATCGCACCATGCTCGATACTTATTGTGCTGGCTCTTTTATGATGAAGCCTATTGAATTTAGATGGAATTTATTGGATAGAATTAAACGCAAGTCTGAAGATTGGGACCTCGACGAAGGTAAGGAGTCAGGTATGACACCTAAGTTTGATTGTGTTAAATCTTTTATGGATACCGATATTTTCCATAAGTTTAGCACTAAATATGGACTTGATTCTGAGATAGTAGCTTCTTTCTGTGAATCTTTTGCTACTTATGTTGATCTCCCCAAGGAGAAGTGGTTTAAATATCATCCTCCCATAGAAGTAAAAGTAGCTTCACCTATTAAAGTTGAAGAAAAGATTGTCACTTATAATGATCCTATTGTTCCTACTTCTTATGTTGAGAAACCACCTTTCCCTGTTAGAATGAAGGATCATGCTAAAGCTTTAATTGTTGTTCGTAAAAGCAATACTAGGACTTATACACCTCCTGAGCAAGTCAAAGTAGAACCCAATATTGCTATTGTTAAAGATCTCTTGTCTGATAATATTGATGGGCATGTTATTCAATTCTCTTGTGAAACTGCTAGAATTGCTAAACCCTGTAATAGAGATAAACATATTTCTGTTAAAATAGGAGATTACTATTATCATGGCTTGTGTGATATGGGTGCTAGTGCTAGTGTTATACCCATTGACTTATACAAAGAAATTATGCATGATATTGCACCGGCTGAGTTAGAAGAAATTGATGTCACAATTAAACTTGCCAATAGAGATACTATTTCACCAGTAGGGATTGTTAGAGATGTTGAAGTCTTGTGTGGAAAAACCAAATATCCTGCTGATTTGCTTGTTCTTGGTTCTCCACAAGATAGCTTTTGTCCCATTATATTTGGTAGACCCTTCTTGAATACTGTTAATGTTAAGATAGACTGCAAAACGAATGTTGTTACTATTGGCTTGGATGATATGGTTCATGAGTTTAATTTCTCTAAATTTAGTAAAAAAAACATCGTGAGGAAGAATTGCCTAGTAAGGATGAAATTATTGGTCTTGCTTCTATTGTCGTACCTCCTAGTGATCCTTTAGAACACTATTTGCTAGACCATGAAAATGATATGTTCATGAATGAAAGAAGGGAAATAGATGAAGTATTCTTTAAACAGGAACCTATTCTGCAACACAATTTGCCTGTTGAAATCCTAGGGGATCCTCCTCCACCCAAGAGTGATCCTGTGTTTGAGGTTAAACCGTTGCCTGATAATCTTAAATATGCTTATCTTGATGAAAACAAAATATATCCTTTCATTATTAGCGCTAACCTTTCAGAGCATGAAGAAGAAAGATTATTGCAAACTCTGAAGAAGCACCGTGCCACTATTGGATATACTCTAGATGATCTTAAGGGCATCAGTCCCACTCTATGTCAACATAAAATAAATTTGGAAGAGGATGCCAAACCAGTTTGTGATCCTCAACGACGTTTGAATCCTAAAATGAAAGAAGTGGTAAGAAAGGAAATACTCAAGCTTCTGGAGGCAGGGATAATTTATCCCGTTGCTGATAGTCAGTGGGTAAGTCTTGTCCATTGTGTCCCTAAGAAGGGATGTATTACTATTGTCCCTAATGATAAAGATGAATTGATTCCGCAAAGAATTATCACAGGTTATAGGATGGTAATTGATTTCCGTAAATTAAATAAGGCTACTAAGAAAGATCATTACCCCTTACCTTTTATTGATCAAATGCTAGAAAGATTATGCAAACATACACACTATTGCTTTCTAGATGGTTATTCCGATTTTTCTCAAAGACCTGTGTCGGCTAAAGATCAATCAAAGACTACTTTTACATGCCCTTTTGGTACTTTTGCTTATAGACGTATGCCTTTTGGTTTATGTAATGCACCTGCTACCTTTCAAAGATGCATGATGGCTATATTCTCTGACTTTTGCGAGAAAATTTGTGAGGTTTTCATGGACGACTTTTCCGTCTATGGTTCCTCTTTTGATGATTGCTTGAGCAATCTTGCTCGAGTTTTGTAGAGATGTGAAGAAACTGATCTTGTCTTGAATTGGGAAAAGTGCCACTTTATGGTTAATGAAGGTATTATCTTGGGGCACAAAGTTTCTGAAAGAGGTATTGAAGTTGATAAAGCCAAGGTTGATGCTACTGAAAAGATGCCATGTCCCAAGGACATCAAAGGTATAAGAAGTTTCCTTGGTCACACCAGATTCTATAGGAGGTTCATTAAGGACTTCTCAAAAATCTCTCGGCCTCTGACTAATTTATTACAAAAAGATGTACCATTTGTCTTTGATGATGATTGTGTAGAAGCATTCGAAATACTTAAGAAAGCATTAGTCTCTGCACCTGTTGTTCAGCCACCTGATTGGAATTTACCCTTTGAAATTATGTGTGATGCTAGCGATTATGCTATAGGTGCTATTCTAGGGCAAAGAGTTGATAAGAAATTAAATGTTATCCATTATGCTAGTAAGACTCTTGACAATGCCCAAAGAAATTATGCTACTACCGAAAAGGAACTTTTAGCAGCTGTATTTGCTTGTGATAAATTCAGACCCTATATTGTTGATTCTAAAGTAACTATTCACACAGATCATGCTGCTATTAAATATCTTATGGAAAAGAAAGATGCAAAAACCTAGGCTTATTAGATGGGTTCTATTGCTCCAAGAATTTGATTTGCATATTGTTGATAGAAAAGGAGCTGAGAACCCCATTGCAGACAACTTATCTAGGTTAGAGAATGTTCTTGATGACCCACTACCTATTGATGATAGCTTTCCTAATGAACAATTAAATGTCATAAGCACTTCTCATAGCACTCCATGGTATGCTGATTATGCTAATTATATTGTTGCTAAATTTATACCACCTAGCTTCACATACCAACAAAAGAAAAAGTTTTTCTATGACTTGCGACATTACTTTTGGGATGACCCACATCTTTACAAAGAAGGAGTAGATGGTGTTATTATACGTTGTGTACCTGAGCATGAACAGGAACAGATCCTATGCAAGTGTCACTCCGAAGCTTATGGAGGACACCACGCTGGAGATAGAACTGCACATAAGGTATTGCAATCCGGTTTTTATTGGCCTACTCTCTTCAAGGATACCCGTAAGTTTGTTTTGTCTTGCGATGAATGTCAAAGAATTGGTAATATTAGCAGACGTCAAGAAATGCCTATGAATTATTCACTTGTTATTGAACCATTTGATGTTTGGGGCTTTGATTATATGGGACCTTTTCCTGCCTCTAATGGTTATACACATATTTTAGTTGCTGTTGATTACGTTACTAAGTGGGTAGAAGCTATTCCAACTAGTAGTGCTGATCACAACACTTCTATTAAAATTCTTAAGGAAGTTATTTTTCCGAGGTTTGGAGTCCCTAGATACTTAATGACTGATGGTGGTTCACACTTTATTCATGGTGCTTTCCGTAAGATGCTTGCTAAATACGACGTTAATCATAGAATTGCATCTCCATATCACCCGCAGTCTAGTGGTCAAGTAGAATTGAGCAATAGAGAGCTCAAATTAATTTTGCAAAAGACTGTCAATAGGTCTAGAAAGAATTGGTCCAAGAAACTTGATGATGCATTATGGGCCTATAGAACTGCATACAAAAATCCTATTGGTATGTGTCCGTATAAAATGGTTTATGGAAAAGCATGTCACTTACCTCTCGAACTAGAACATAAGGCATATTGGGCTATTAAAGAGCTCAACTATGATTTCAAACTTGCCGCTGAGAAGAGGTTATTTGATATTAGCTCACTTGATGAATGGAGAACCCAAGCTTGTGAAAATGCCAAGTTGTTTAAAGAAAAGGTTAAAAGATGGCATGACAAAAGGATACAAAAACGTGAGTTTAACGTAGGTGATTATGTATTGCTATACAACTCTCGTTTAAGATTTTTTGCAGGAAAACTTCTCTCCAAATGGGAAGGTCCCAACGTTATCGAGGAGGTCTATCGTTCCGGTGCCATAAAAATCAACAAATTCGAAGGCACAAATCCGAAGGTGGTAAACAGTCAAAGGATCAAACACTATATCTCAGGTAATCCTATAAATGTTGAAACTAATATTATTGAAACCGTAACCCCGGAGGAGTACATAAGGGACACTCTCCAGAACATTCCAGACACCGAAAAGGAATAGGTATGTGGTACGGTAAGTAAACCGACTCCAAAACAATTTTTAAGGCAGTATTTCTCCGTTTTGGAATACTTAGAAAAATAGAAAAAAAAAGTAGCAGTCCGGGGAGGACACGAGGCCTCCACGAGGGTGGAGGGCGCGCCCTACCCCCCTGGGTGCGCCCCCTGCCTCGTGAGCACCTCGTGTGCCCTCCGGACTCCATTTCCTTGCACGATACGTATTTTGGTCGGTAAAAATTCATTATATATACTACCGAAGGTTTTGACTCCCGTATCACGCAAATCTCCCTTGTTCTTGTTTCGAGCTGTTTTTCTGACAGGTCTAGATCGTCATGACGACCCCAAGTGCTTCCAAGGACAAGTTCTTCGAGAATATGATCAACCCTTACCTCGCGGAGGTGCTACGACACCCTCAAACCATTAAGATGCGTGATGGGTTGCTGCATATCCGCGATGTTGAGGGACCAAAGGGAACCGAAAGCGTGGAGTTGAGGCTCAAAGCAATGGAGAAACAAGTTTTCAAGTGCCAGGGGATGGTGGAGCGTGGAATCAACACTACCCACAAGATGCTCGCGGAGTTCACCAACAACTACGAGCCGGATGCCAAGAAGACCGAGGAAGCCATCTTCAAGCTACATGAGAAGATCGAGCACCTCCAAGCCCAAATCTATGATCTTCAAAACCAAAATTGTGAGTATAAATATAGATTCAAAAGGATGAGTTTGGCTGCAGATTTGAGGATTCCGGAGACTCGATCATCCTTCTATGATGGTGAGCCTATGCCATGGAAGGTGGACGACAAGCTTGCATCATCAACAACACCTCCACCGCCAACAACAAAGAAGGAGATATAATCACATGGGTATGGGCACTCCCCTTGGCAACTGCCAAGCTTGGGGGAGGTTCCTTGGTATCGTATCACCATCACAACTCCTATCTTTACCGTTTTTCTTAGTTCGATCCTTTTAGTAATATCTTGATTTAGTAGAATAAAGTTATGGCATGATCTAGTTTTGAGTTTTGCTTTATGATCCTTCTTTGTAATTGAGTCCGTGAGCTATATAATAAAGATTAGTGTTGAGTCAAGGGCTTGAGTATTTTGCCATGATCTTGGGTGATTAGAAGAAATAGAATAAAAAGAATCAAAGAGTTCATATGGATCTTATTGAAAGTAATGACTCCACATAGAAAGAGTATGATGATTAAAAGTTGTTGGGAGTTGACAAACATAGCTTTGGTCATCGTTGCAATTAATAGGAAGTAATAAGGAAAGAGAGATTTCACATATAGATATATTATCATTGACATCTTTTATGATTGGGAGCACTCATTAAAATATGACATGCTAAAGAGTTGATGTTGGACAAGAAAGACAACATAGTGAGTTATGTTTTCTTACATCTGAGATAAGGTATGTTGTCATGGATCCTCTACCGTGTTGAGCTTGCCTTCCCCCTCATGCTAGCCAAATTCTTAGCACTAAGTAGAAATACTACGTGTGCTTCCAAATACCCTTAACCCAGTTTTGCCATGAGAGTCCACCATATCTACCTATGGATTGAGTAAGATCCTTCAAGTAAGTTGTCATCGGTGCAAGCAATAAAAATTTCTCTCTAAATATGCATGACTTATTAGTGCGGAGAAACTAAACTTTGTACGAACTTGTTCTGGACGCAATAAAAGCGACGGACTGCATAATAAAGGTTCACATACAAGGGGCAATATAAAGTGACGTTCTTTGGCACTAAGATTTTGTGCATCAACCCTAAACGCGCATGACAACCTCTGCTTCCCTCTGCGAAGGGCCTATCTTTTATTATTATCCTCTACCTTATGCAAGAGTCACGGTGATCTTCACCTTTCCCTTTTTATTTTTATCCTTTGGCAAGCTCAGCATGCTGGAAAGAACATGATATATATATCTAATCGGATGTGGGGGAGCATGAATTATTATTGTTAATGTTACCCTTGAGGTAAAATGTAACTCCCTGGATCCGATGCGCCAGGTGTCCTTCAGTTATTCGCCGTTTTGCCATGTCATTGTTTGCGTGTTGCATATTGTCATGTCATCATGTGCATTTCATTTTGCATACGTGTTCGTTTCATGCATCCGAGCATTTTCCCCGTTGTCCGTTTTGCAATCCGGCGCTCCTATGCTCTCCGGCGTTCCCCTTTTCTCTCCTATTGTGAGCGGGTGTTAAACTTTCTCGGAATGGCCCGAGTCTTGCCAAGCGGCCTTGGTATACCACCGGTAGACCGCCTGTCAAGTTTCGTGCCATTTGAAGGTCGTTTGGTACTCCAACGGTTAACCGGGTAACCGTAAAGCCCCTCTCTCTTTGCAGCCCAACACCCCTTCCAAAGTGGCCCAAAACCCAACTAACTCCCTTCCATGTTCTTGGTTGTTCGATCACGATCGCGTGGCCAAAAACCGCTCGTCATTTGGACTCTCCTAGCTCCCTCTACCTATAAATAAGCCCCTCCCCCCGAAATTCGCGGATGAATCCCGCAGATGAAACCCTAGCCCCGCTCCTCTCGCCCGCCGGACATGTCCGATCTGGGCCGGACATGTCCGTCGCCGCCCCCTCAGCCAATCACCTCTCGCCACTTGTCGCCACCGCCATCCCACCGCGCGCCGCCGCCCGGGGCCCATATCCGGCCCGCCCCGGGCCGAACCGGGCCACGCCGGGCCCGTGCCGCCCGCGTGCCCCTCGCCGGAGGCCTCCGCCAG